>NC_092751.1:61077183-61151258 GCF_047496795.1 Chiloscyllium punctatum | reverse complement strand
AGAGACACCGGGGGTGAGACAGAGAGACCGGGGGTGAGAGAGAGAGACCGGGGGTGAGAGATAGAGACCGGGGGTGAGAGACAGAGAGACGAGGTGAGAGAGAGAGACGGGGGGCGAGAGAGACCAGGGGTGAGAGAGAGAGACCGGGGTGAGAGAGAGAGACTGGGGGTGAGAGAGAGAGAGAGAGAGGAGGTGAGAGAGAGAGACGGGGGTGATGAGAGACACCAGGGGTGAGACAGAGAGACGGGGTGATGAGAGAGACCGGGGGTGAGAGAGAGAGAGAGAGACGATGTGAGAGAGAGAGAGACGGGGGAGCGAGAGAGACCAGGGGTGAGAGAGAGAGACCGGGGGGGCGAGAGAGAGACTGGGGGTGAGAGAGAGAGAGGAGGGAGAGAGAGAGACGGGGGTGATGAGAGACACCGGGGGTGAGACAGAGAGACCGGGGGTGAGAGAGAGAGACCGGGGGTGAGAGATAGAGACCGGGGGTGAAAGAGAGATCGGGGGTGAGAGAGAGACCGGGGGCGAGAGAGAGAGACGGGGGTGATGAGAGACACCAGGGGGTGAGAGAGAGAGAGAGAGGAGGTGAGAGAGAGAGACGGGGGTGATGAGAGACACCGGGGGTGAGACAGAGAGACCTGGGGTGAGAGAGAGAGACCGGGTGTGAGAGAGAGAGACCGGGGTGAGAGAGAGAGACCGGGCGAGAGAGAGAGACCGGGGGTGAGAGAGAGACCGGGGGTGAGAGAGAGACCGGGGGTGAGAGAGAGAGAGACCGGGGGGCGAGAGAGAGACCGGGGGCGAGAGAGAGACCGGGGGTGAGAGTGAGAGAGAGGGGGGCGAGAGAGAGACCGGGGGCGAGAGAGAGACCGGGTGTGAGAGAGAGAGACAGGGGGGCGAGAGAGACCGGGGGGCGAGAGAGACCATGGGTGAGAGAGAGAGACCGGGGGGTGTGAGAGAGAGACCGGGGGTGAGAGAGAGACCGGGGGTGAGAGAGAGACCGGGGGTGAGAGAGAGACCGGGGGGCGAGAGAGAGACCGGGGGGCGAGAGAGAGACCGGGGGGCGAGAGAGAGACCGGGGGGTGAGAGAGAGACCGGGGTGTGAGAGAGAGACCGGGAGGTGAGAGCAAGAAAGAGTGGGGGGCGAGAGAGAGAGATTGGGGGGGAGGGGTGAGAGAGAGCGGGGGCGAGAGAGACCGGGGGGCGAGAAAGAGACCGGGGGGCGAGAGAGAGACCGGGGGGCGAGAGAGAGACCGGGGGTGAGAGAGAGACCGGGGGTGAGAGAGAGACCGCGGGTGAGAGTGAGAGAGAGGGGGGCGAGAGAGAGACCGGGGGCGAGAGAGAGACCGGGTGTGAGAGAGAGACCGGGGGGCGAGAGAGAGACCGGGGGTGAGAGTGAGAGAGAGGGGGGCGAGAGAGAGACCGGGGGCGAGAGAGAGACCGGGGGGCGAGAGAGAGACCGGGGGGCGAGAGAGAGACCGGGGGGCAAGAGAGAGAACGGGGGGTGAGAGAGAGACCGGGGTGTGAGAGAGAGACCGGGGGTGAGAGAGAGACCGGGAGGTGAGAGCAAGAAAGAGTGGGGGGCGAGACAGAGAGATCGGGGGGGAGGGGTGAGAGAGACCGGGGGGCGAGAGAGAGACCGGAGGGCGAGAGAGAGACCGGGGGTGAGAGAGAGAGAGACCGGGGGTGAGAGAGAGACCGGGGGGCGAGAGAGAGACCGGGGGGCGAGAGAGAGACCGTGGGTCGAGAGAGACCGGGGGCGAGAGAGAGACCGTGGGGCGAGAGAGAGACCGGGGGGCGAGAGAGAGACCGGGGGGCGAGAGAGACCGGGGGGTCGATAGAGACCGGGGCGCGAGAGAGGGAGACCGGGGGGGGGGGAGAGAGAAAGACCGGGGGTGAGAGACCGGGGGTGAGAGAGAGACCGGGGGCGAGAGAGAGACCAGGGGTGAGAGAGAGACCGGGGGTGAGAGAGAGAGAGACCGGAGGTGAGAGAGAGACCGGGTGTGAGAGAGAGAGACCGGGGGGTGAGAGAGAGAGAGAGACGAGGTGAGAGAGAGAGACGGGGGGGGGCGAGAGAGACCAGGGGTGAGAGAGAGAGAGACTGGGGGTGAGAGAGAGAGAGACTGGGGGTGAGAGAGAGAGACCGGGGGTGAGAGAGACCGGGGGCGAGAGAGACCGGGGGGCGAGAGAGAGACCGGGGGGCGAGAGAGAGAGACGGGGGTGAGAGAGAGAGACCGGGGGTGAGAGAGAGAGAGACCGGGGGTGAGAGAGAGAGACGGGGGGGCGAGAGAGACCAGGGGTGAGAGAGAGAGACCGGGGGGGGCGAGAGAGAGACTGGGGGTGAGAGAGAGAGAGGGAGGAGGTGAGAGAGGGAGACGGGGGTGATGAGAGACACCGGGGGTGAGACAGAGAGACCGGGGGTGAGAGAGGGAGACCGGGGGTGAGAGAGAGAGACCGGGGGTGAGAGAGAGACCGGGGGCGAGAGAGAGACCGGGGGTGAGAGAGAGAGACCGGGGGCGAGAGAGAGACCGGGGGTGAGAGAGACCGGGGGTGAGAGAGAGACCGGGGTGAGAGAGAGACCGGGGTGAGAGAGAGAGACGGGGGTGATGAGAGACACCGGGGGGTGAGAGAGAGAGAGAGAGGAGGTGAGAGAGAGAGACGGGTGTGATGAGAGACACCGGGGGTGAGACAGAGAGGAC
The DNA here is from genome assembly GCF_047496795.1 of Chiloscyllium punctatum. Lineage (NCBI taxonomy): Eukaryota > Metazoa > Chordata > Chondrichthyes > Orectolobiformes > Hemiscylliidae > Chiloscyllium > Chiloscyllium punctatum. The sequence goes on along the minus strand of NC_092751.1, from coordinate 61,148,565 downwards.
CTGGGGTGAGAGAGAGAGACCGGGGGTGAGAGAGAGAGACCGGGGGTGAGAGAGAGAGACCGGGTGAGAGAGAGAGACCGGGGGTGAGAGAGATAGACCGGGGGGTGAGAAAGAGAGAGAGAGGTGGTGAGAGAGGAGAGACGGGGGTGATGAGAGACACCGGGGGTGAGAGAGAGAGACGGGGGTGATGAGAGAGAGACCGGGGGGTGAGAGAGAGAGACCGGGGGTGAGAGAGAGAGAGACCGGGGGGTGAGAGAGAGAGACCGGGGTGAGAGAGAGACCGGGGGGTGAGAGAGAGAGACCGGGGGTGAGAGAGAGAGACCGGGGGTGAGAGAGAGACCGGGGGGCGAGAGAGAGACCGGGGGGCGAGAGAGAGAGAGGGGGGCGAGAGAGAGACCGGGGGGGCGAGAGAGACCAGGGGTGAGAGAGAGAGACCGGGGGGGTGAGAGAGAGACCGGGGGGTGAGAGCAAGAAGAGTGGGGGGGCGAGAGAGAGAGATCGGGGGGGGGTGAGAGAGACCGGGGGCGAGAGAGACCGGGGGGGCGAGAGAGAGACCGGGGGTGAGAGAGAGACCGGGGGACGAGAGAGAGACCGGGGGTGAGAGAGAGACCGGGGGTGAGAGAGAGACCGGGGGTGAGAGAGAGACCGGGGCGTGAGAGAGAGAGACCGGGGGGTGAGAGAGAGACCGGGGGTGAGAGAGAGAGACCGGGGGTGAGAGAGAGAGACCGGGGGTGAGAGAGAGAGACCGGGGGTGAGAGAGAGACCGGGGGGTGAGAGAGAGACCGGGGGCGAGAGAGAGAGACCGGGGGTGAGAGAGAGAGACCGGGGGTGAGAGAGAGACCGGGGGGTGAGAGAGAGACCGGGGGCGAGAGAGAGACCGGGGAAGAGAGAGAGAGACCGGAGGTGAGAGAGAGACCGGGGGTGAGAGAGAGAGACCGGGAGGTGAGAGAGAGAGAGAGACGAGGTGAGAGAGAGAGACGGGGGGGCGAGAGAGACCGGGGTGAGAGAGAGAGAGACCGGGGGTGAGAGAGAGAGACCGGGGGTGAGAGAGAGACCGGGGGCGAGAGAGAGACCGGGGGTGAGAGAGAGAGACGGAGGGTGAGAGAGAGTCCGGGGGTGAGAGAGAGACCGGGGGGTGAGAGAGACAGGGTGAGAGAGAGAGACCGGGGGGCGAGAGAGAGAGACCGGGGGTGAGAGAGAGAGACCGGGGGTGAGAGAGAGAGAGACGAGGTGAGAGAGAGAGAGACGGGGGGCGAAAGAGACCATGGGTGTGAGAGAGAGACCGGGGGTGAGAGAGAGAGACTGGGGGTGAGAGAGAGAGAGAGAGAGGAGGTGAGAGAGATAGACGGGGGTGATGAGAGACACCAGGGGTGAGACAGAGAGACGGGGGTGATGAGAGAGACCGGGGGTGAGAGAGAGAGAGAGAGACGATGTGAGAGAGAGAGAGACGGGGGAGCGAGAGAGACCAGGGCTGAGAGAGAGAGACCGGGGGGGCGAGAGAGAGACTGGGGGTGAGAGAGAGAGAGGAGGGAGAGAGAGAGACGGGGGTGATGAGAGACACCGGGGGTGAGACAGAGAGACCGGGGGTGAGAGAGAGAGACCGGGGGTGAGAGATAGAGACCGGGGGTGAGAGACAGAGAGACGAGGTGAGAGAGAGAGACGGGGGGCGAGAGAGACCAGGGGTGAGAGAGAGAGACCGGGGGTGAGAGAGAGAGACTGGGGGTGAGAGAGAGAGAGAGAGAGGAGGTGAGAGAGAGAGACGGGGGTGATGAGAGACACCAGGGGTGAGACAGAGAGACGGGGGTGATGAGAGAGACCGGGGGTGAGAGAGAGAGAGAGAGACGATGTGAGAGAGAGAGAGACGGGGGAGCGAGAGAGACCAGGGGTGAGAGAGAGAGACCGGGGGGGCGAGAGAGAGACTGGGGGTGAGAGAGAGAGAGGAGGGAGAGAGAGAGACGGGGGTGATGAGAGACACCGGGGGTGAGACAGAGAGACTGGGGGTGAGAGAGAGAGACCGGGGGTGAGAGATAGAGACCGGGGGTGAAAGAGAGATCGGGGGTGAGAGAGAGACCGGGGGCGAGAGAGAGAGACGGGGGTGATGAGAGACACCAGGGGGTGAGAGAGAGAGAGAGAGGAGGTGAGAGAGAGAGACGGGGGTGATGAGAGACACCGGGGGTGAGACAGAGAGACCTGGGGTGAGAGAGAGAGACCGGGTGTGAGAGAGAGAGACCGGGGGTGAGAGAGAGAGACCGGGCGAGAGAGAGAGACCGGGGGTGAGAGAGAGACCGGGGGTGAGAGAGAGACCGGGGGTGAGAGAGAGAGAGACCGGGGGGCGAGAGAGAGACCGGGGGCGAGAGAGAGACCGGGGGTGAGAGTGAGAGAGAGGGGGGCGAGAGAGAGACCGGGGGCGAGAGAGAGACCGGGTGTGAGAGAGAGAGACAGGGGGGCGAGAGAGACCGGGGGGCGAGAGAGACCAGGGGTGAGAGAGAGAGACCGGGGGGTGTGAGAGAGAGACCGGGGGTGAGAGAGAGACCGGGGGTGAGAGAGAGACCGGGGGTGAGAGAGAGACCGGGGGGCGAGAGAGAGACCGGGGGGCGAGAGAGAGACCGGGGGGCGAGAGAGAGACCGGGGGGTGAGAGAGAGACCGGGGTGTGAGAGAGAGACCGGGAGGTGAGAGCAAGAAAGAGTGGGGGGCGAGAGAGAGAGATTGGGGGGGAGGGGTGAGAGAGAGCGGGGGCGAGAGAGACCGGGGGGCGAGAAAGAGACCGGGGGGCGAGAGAGAGACCGGGGGGCGAGAGAGAGACCGGGGGTGAGAGAGAGACCGGGGGTGAGAGAGAGACCGCGGGTGAGAGTGAGAGAGAGGGGGGGCGAGAGAGAGACCGGGGGCGAGAGAGAGACCGGGTGTGAGAGAGAGACCGGGGGGCGAGAGAGAGACCGGGGGTGAGAGTGAGAGAGAGGGGGGCGAGAGAGAGACCGGGGGCGAGAGAGAGACCGGGGGGCGAGAGAGAGACCGGGGGGCGAGAGAGAGACCGGGGGGCAAGAGAGAGACCGGGGGGTGAGAGAGAGACCGGGGTGTGAGAGAGAGACCGGGGGTGAGAGAGAGACCGGGAGGTGAGAGCAAGAAAGAGTGGGGGGCGAGACAGAGAGATCGGGGGGGAGGGGTGAGAGAGACCGGGGGGCGAGAGAGAGACCGGAGGGCGAGAGAGAGACCGGGGGTGAGAGAGAGAGAGACCGGGGGTGAGAGAGAGACCGGGGGGCGAGAGAGAGACCGGGGGGCGAGAGAGAGACCGTGGGTCGAGAGAGACCGGGGGCGAGAGAGAGACCGTGGGGCGAGAGAGAGACCGGGGGGCGAGAGAGAGACCGGGGGGCGAGAGAGAGACCGGGGGTCGATAGAGACCGGGGCGCGAGAGAGGGAGACAGGGGGGGGGAGAGAGAAAGACCGGGGGTGAGAGACCGGGGGTGAGAGAGAGACCGGGGGCGAGAGAGAGACCAGGGGTGAGAGAGAGACCGGGGGTGAGAGAGAGAGAGACCGGAGGTGAGAGAGAGACCGGGGGTGAGAGAGAGAGACCGGGGGGTGAGAGAGAGAGAGAGACGAGGTGAGAGAGAGAGACGGGGGGGGCGAGAGAGACCAGGGGTGAGAGAGAGAGAGACTGGGGGTGAGAGAGAGAGAGACTGGGGGTGAGAGAGAGAGACCGGGGGTGAGAGAGACCGGGGGCGAGAGAGACCGGGGGGGCGAGAGAGAGACCGGGCGGCGAGAGAGAGAGACCGGGGGTGAGAGAGAGAGACCGGGGGTGAGAGAGAGAGAGACCGGGGGTGAGAGAGAGAGACGGGGGGGCGAGAGAGACCAGGGGTGAGAGAGAGAGACCGGGGGGGCGAGAGAGAGACTGGGGGTGAGAGAGAGAGAGGGAGGAGGTGAGAGAGGGAGACGGGGGTGATGAGAGACACCGGGGGTGAGACAGAGAGACCGGGGGTGAGAGAGGGAGACCGGGGGTGAGAGAGAGAGACCGGGGGTGAGAGAGAGACCGGGGGCGAGAGAGAGACCGGGGGTGAGAGAGAGAGACCGGGGGCGAGAGAGAGACCGGGGGTGAGAGAGACCGGGGGTGAGAGAGAGACCGGGGGTGAGAGAGAGACCGGGGGTGAGAGAGAGAGACGGGGGTGATGAGAGACACCGGGGGTGAGAGAGAGAGAGAGAGGAGGTGAGAGAGAGAGACGGGTGTGATGAGAGACACCGGGGGTGAGACAGAGAGACCTGGGGTGAGAGAGAGAGACCGGGGGTGAGAGAGAGAGACCGGGGGTGAGAGAGAGAGACCGGGTGAGAGAGAGAGACCGGGGGTGAGAGAGATAGACCGGGGGTGAGAAAGAGAGAGAGAGGTGGTGAGAGAGAGAGACGGGGGTGATGAGAGACACCGGGGGTGAGAGAGAGAGACGGGGGTGATGAGAGAGAGACCGGGGGTGAGAGAGAGAGACCGGGGGTGAGAGAGAGAGAGACCGGGGGGTGAGAGAGAGAGACCGGGGGTGAGAGAGAGACCGGGGGGTGAGAGAGAGAGACCGGGGGTGAGAGAGAGAGACCGGGGGTGAGAGAGAGACCGGGGGGCGAGAGAGAGACCGGGGGGCGAGAGAGAGAGAGGGGGGCGAGAGAGAGACCGGGGGGGCGAGAGAGACCAGGGGTGAGAGAGAGAGACCGGGGGGTGAGAGAGAGACCGGGGGGTGAGAGCAAGAAAGAGTGGGGGGCGAGAGAGAGAGATCGGGGGGGGGTGAGAGAGACCGGGGGCGAGAGAGACCGGGGGGCGAGAGAGAGACCGGGGGTGAGAGAGAGACCGGGGGACGAGAGAGAGACCGGGGGTGAGAGAGAGACCGGGGGTGAGAGAGAGACCGGGGGTGAGAGAGAGACCGGGGCGTGAGAGAGAGAGACCGGGGGGTGAGAGAGAGACCGGGGGTGAGAGAGAGAGACCGGGGGTGAGAGAGACCGGGGGTGAGAGAGTGAGAGACCGGGGGTGAGAGAGAGAGAGACCGGGGGGTGAGAGAGAGAGAGAGACCGGGGGGTGAGAGAGAGAGACCGGGGGTGAGAGAGAGACCGGGGGATGAGTGTGAGAGACTGGGGGTGGCAAGAGAGACCGGGGGTGAGAGAGAGAGACCGGGGACGAGAGAGAGACCGGGGTTGAGAGAGACCGGGGGTGAGAGAGAGAGAGAGAGGAGGTGAGAGAGAGAGACAGGGGTGATGAGAGACACCGGGGGTGAGAGAGAGAGACCGGGGGTGATGAGAGAGAGACCGGGGGTGATGAGAGACACCGGGGGTGAGAGGGAGAGACCGGGGGTGAGAGAGAGAGACCGGGGGTGAGAGAGAGAGACCGGGGGGTGAGAGAGAGAGACCGGGGGGTGAGAGAGAGAGACCGGGGGGTGAGAGAGAGACCGGGGGTGAGAGAGAGAGACCAGGGGTGAGAGAGAGAGACCGGGGGTGAGAGAGAGAGACCGGGGGTGTTAGAGACCGGGGATGAGAGAGAGAGACCGGGGGTGAGAGAGAGAGAGAGAGCGGAGGTGAGAGAGAGGTTTCGGGGGTGAGAGAGAGAGACCGGGGGTGAGAGAGAGAGACCGGGGGTGAGAGAGAGAGACCGGGGGGTGAGAGAGAGAGACCGGGGGTGTGAAAGAGAGACCGGGGGTTATGAGAGAGACGGGGGGGTGAGAGAGAGACCGAGGGGCGAGAGAGACCGGGGGGCGAGAGAGAGACCGGGGGGCGAGAGAGACCGGGGGGGCGAGAGAGAGACCTGGTTCGAGAGAGAGACCGGGGGGTGAGAGCAAGAAAGAGTGGGGGTCGAGAGAGAGAGATAGCGGGGGGGGGGTGAGAGAGACCGGGGGCGAGAGAGACCGGGGGGCGAGAGAAAGAGACCGGGGGTGAGAGAGAGACCGGGGGTGAGAGAGAGAGACCGGGGGTGACGAGAGACACCGGGGGTGAGAGGGAAAGACCGGGGGTGAGAGAGGGAGACCGGGGGTGAGAGAGAGAGACCGGGGGGTGAGAGAGAGAGACCGGGGGGTGAGAGAGAGACCGGGGGTGAGAGAGAGAGATCAGGGGTGAGAGAGAGAGACCGGGGGTGAGAGAGAGAGACCGGAGGGTGAGAGAGAGAGACCGGGGGTGAGAGAGAGACCGGGGGGTGAGAGAGAGAGACCGGGGGTGAGAGAGAGACCGGGGGATGAGAGTGAGAGACTGGGGGTGGCGAGAGAGACCGGGGGTGAGAGAGACCGGGGGTGAGAGAGAGAGGAGAGGAGGTGAGAGAGAGAGACAGGGGTGATGAGAGACACCGGGGGTGAGAGAGAGAGACCGGGGGTGAGGAGAGAGAGACCGGGGGTGATGAGAGACACCGGGGGTGAGAGGGAAAGACCGGGGGTGAGAGAGAGAGACTGGGGGTGAGAGAGAGAGACCGGGGGGTGAGAGAGAGAGACCGGGGGGTGAGAGAGAGACCGGGGGTGAGAGAGAGAGATCAGGGGTGAGAGAGAGAGACCGGGGGTGAGAGAGAGAGACCGGGGGGTGAGAGAGAGAGACCGAGGGGTGAGAGAGAGAGACCAGGGGTGAGAGAGAGAGACCGGGGGGTGAGAGAGAGACCGGGGGGTGAGAGAGAGACCGGGGGTGAGAGAGACCGGGGGTGAGAGTGAGAGACCGGGGGTGAGAGAGACTGGGGGTGAGAGAGAGACCGGCGGTGAGAGAGAGAGACCGGGGGTGAGAGAGAGAGACCGGGGGTGAGAGAGACCGGGGGTGAGAGGGAGAGACCGGGGGTGAGAGAGCGGAGGTGAGAGAGAGATACCGGGGGTGAGAGAGAGAGACCGGGGGTGAAAGAGAGAGACCGGGGGTGAGAGAGAGAGACCGGGGGGTGAGAGAGAGAGACCGGGGGTGAGAGAGAGAGACCGGGGGTGAGAGAGAGAGACCAGGGGTGAGAGAGAGAGACCGGGGGTGAGAGAGAGAGAGACCGGGGGATGAGAGAGAGAGACCGGGGGGTGAGAGAGAGAGACCGGGGGTGAGAGAGAGAGACCGGGGGTGAGAGAGACCGGAGATGAGAGAGAGAGACCGGGGGTGAGAGAGAGAGAGAGAGCGGAGGTGAGAGAGAGGTTTCGGGGGTGAGAGAGAGAGACCGGGGGTGAGAGAGAGAGAGAGACCGGGGGTGAGAGAGAGAGAGAGACCGGGGGTGAGAGAGAGAGACCGGGGGTGTGAGAGAGAGACCGGGGGTGATGAGAGAGACCGGGGGGTGAGAGGGAGACCGAGGGGCGAGAGAGACCGGAGGGCGAGAGAGAGACCGGGGGGCGAGAGAGACCGGGGGGCGAGAGAGAGACTGGGGGGCGAGAGAGACCGGGGGTGTGAGAGAGAGACCGGGGGAGATGAGAGAGACCGGGGGGTGAGAGAGAGACCGGGGGTGATGAGAGAGACCGGGGGGTGAGAGAGAGACCGGGGGTGAGAGAGACCGGGGGTGAGAGAGAGAGAGACCGGGGGTGAGAGAGAGAGAGACCGGGGGGTGAGAGAGAGAGAGAGACCGGGGGGTGAGAGAGAGAGACCGGGGGTGAGAGAGAGACCGGGGGATGAGAGTGAGAGACTGGGGGTGGCGAGAGAGACCGGGGGTGAGAGAGAGAGACCGGGGGCGAGAGAGAGACCGGGGGTGAGAGAGACCGGGGGTGAGAGAGAGAGAGAGAGGAGGTGAGAGAGAGAGACAGGGGTGATGCGAGACACCGGGGGTGAGAGAGAGAGACCGGGGGTGATGAGAGAGAGACCGGGGGTGACGAGAGACACCGGGGGTGAGAGGGAAAGACCGGGGGTGAGAGAGGGAGACCGGGGGTGAGAGAGAGAGACCGGGGGGTGAGAGAGAGAGACCGGGGGGTGAGAGAGAGACCGGGGGTGAGAGAGAGAGATCAGGGGTGAGAGAGAGAGACCGGGGGTGAGAGAGAGAGACCGGGGGGTGAGAGAGAGAGACCGGGGGGTGAGAGAGAGAGACCAGGGGTGAGAGAGAGACCGGGGGTGAGAGAGAGAGATCAGGGGTGAGAGAGAGAGACCGGCGGTGAGAGAGACTGGGGGTGAGAGAGAGAGACCGGGGGTGAGAGAGAGAGACCGGGGGGTGAGAGAGAGAGACCGGGCGGTGAGAGAGAGAGACCGGCGGTGAGAGAGACTGGGGGTGAGAGAGAGAGACCGGGGGTGAGAGAGAGAGGCCGGGGGTGAGAGAGAGAGACCGGGGGTGAGAGAGAGAGAGAGAGCGGAGGTGAGAGAGAGATACCGGGGGTGAGAGAGAGAGACCGGGGGTGAGAGAGAGAGACCCGGGGTGAGAGAGAGAGACCGGGGGTGATGAGAGAGACCGGGGGGTGAGAGAGAGACCGGGGGTGAGAGAGAGAGACCGGGGGTGATGAGAGAGACCGGGGGGTGAGAGAGAGACCGGGCGTTGAGAGAGAGAGACCGGGGGGCGCGAGAGAGAGATCGGGGGGGAGGGGTGAGAGAGACCGGGGGGCGAGAGAGAGACCGGGGGGCGAGAGAGACCGGGAGGTGAGAGCAAGAAAGAGTGGGGGGCGAGAGAGAGAGATCGGGGGGGGGTGAGAGAGACCGGGGGCGAGTGAGACCGGGGGTGAGAGAGAGAGACCGGGGGTGAGAGAGAGAGACCGGGGGGTGAGAGAGAGAGACCGGGGGGTGAGAGAGAGACCGGGGGTGAGAGAGAGAGATCAGGGGTGAGAGAGAGAGACCGGGGGTGAGAGAGAGACCGGGGGTGAGAGAGAGAGATCAGGGGTGAGAGAGAGAGACCGGGGGTGAGAGAGAGAGACCGGGGGGTGTGAGAGAGAGACCGGGGGGTGATGAGAGAGAGACCGGGGGTGATGAGAGACACCGGGGGTGAGAGGGAAAGACCGGGGGTGAGAGAGAGAGACCGGGGGTGAGAGAGAGAGACCGGGGGGTGAGAGAGAGAGACCGGGGGGTGAGAGAGAGACCTGGGGTGAGAGAGAGACCGGGGGGTGAGAGAGAGAGACCGGGGGGTGAGAGAGAGAGACCGGGGGGTGAGAGAGAGAGACCGGGGGTGAGAGAGAGAGACCGGGGGGTGAGAGAGAGAGACCGGGGGGGTGAGAGAGAGACCGGGGGTGAGAGACAGAGTTCAGGGGTGAGAGAGATAGACCGGGGGTGAGAGAGAGAGACCGGGGGGTGAGAGAGAGAGACCGGGGTGTGAGAGAGAGAGACCAGGGGTGAGAGAGAGACCGGGGGGTGAGAGAGAGAGAGACCGGGGGTTGAGAGAGAGAGACCGGCGGTGAGAGAGACTGGGGGTGAGAGAGAGAGACCGGGGGTGAGAGAGAGAGACCGGGGGTGAGAGAGAGAGACCGGGGGTGAGAGAGAGAGAGAGAGCGGAGGTGAGAGAGAGATACCGGGGGTGAGAGAGAGAGACCGGGGGTGAGAGAGAGAGACCGGGGGTGAGAGAGAGAGACCGGGGGGTGAGAGAGAGAGACCGGGGGTGAGAGAGAGAGACCGGGGGGCGCGAGAGAGAGATCGGGGGGGAGGGGTGAGAGAGACCGGGGGGCGAGAGAGAGACCGGGGGGCGAGAGAGACCGGGAGGTGAGAGCAAGAAAGAGTGGGAGGCGAGAGAGAGAGATCGGGGGGGGTGAGAGAGACCGGGGGCGAGAGAGACCGGGGGGCGAGAGAGAGACCGGGGGGCGAGTGAGAGACCGGGGGGCGAGAGAGAGACCGGGGGTCGAGAGAGACCGGGGGCGAGAGAGAGACCGTGAGGCGAGAGAGAGACCGGGGGGCGAGAGAGAGACCGGGGGGGTGAGAGAGAGACCGGGGGTCGAGAGAGACCGGGGGGCGAGAGAGAGAGACCGGGGGGCGAGAGAGAGAGACCGGGGGTGAGAGAGACCGGGGGTGTGAGAGAGACCGGGGGCGAGAGAGAGACCAGGGGTGAGAGAGAGACCGGGGTTGAGAGAGAGAGACCGGAGGTGAGAGAGAGACCGGGGGTGAGAGAGAGAGACCGGGAGGTGAGAGAGAGAGAGAGAGACGAGGTGAGAGAGAGAGACGGGGGGGGCGAGAGAGACCGGGGTGAGAGAGAGAGACCGGGGGTGAGAGAGAGAGACCGGGGGTGAGAAAGAGACCGGGGGCGAGAGAGAGACCGGGGGTGAGAGAGAGACGGAGGGTGAGAGAGAGACCGGGGGTGAGAGAGAGACCGGGGGGTGAGAGAGACAGGGTGAGAGAGAGAGACCGGGGGGCGAGAGAGAGAGACCGGGGGTGAGAGAGAGAGACCGGGGGTGAGAGACCGGGGGTGAGAGAGAGACCGGGGGCGAGAGAGAGACCAGGGGTGAGAGAGAGAGACCGGGGGTGAGAGAGAGAGACCGGAGGTGAGAGAGAGACCGGGGGTGAGAGAGAGAGACCGGAGGGTGAGAGAGAGAGACCGGGGGGTGAGAGAGAGAGACCGGGGGGTGAGAGAGAGACCGGGGGTGAGAGAGAGAGATCAGGGGTGAGAGAGATAGACCGGGGGTGAGAGAGAGAGACCGGGGGGTGAGAGAGAGAGACCGGGGGGTGAGAGAGAGAGACCAGGGGTGAGAGAGAGACCGGGGGGTGAGAGAGAGAGAGACCGGGGGTTGAGAGAGAGAGACCGGCGGTGAGAGAGACTGGGGGTGAGAGAGAGAGACCGGGGGTGAGAGAGAGAGACCGGGGGTGAGAGAGAGAGACCGGGGGTGAGAGAGAGAGAGAGAGAGCGGAGGTGAGAGAGAGATACCGGGGGTGAGAGAGAGAGACCGGGGGTGAGAGAGAGAGACCGGGGGTGAGAGAGAGAGACCGGGGGGTGAGAGAGAGAGACCGGGGGTGAGAGAGAGAGACCGGGGGTGATGAGAGAGACCGGGGGGTGAGAGAGAGAGACCGGGGGGCGCGAGAGAGAGATCGGGGGGGAGGGGTGAGAGAGACCGGGGGGCGAGAGAGACCGGGAGGTGAGAGCAAGAAAGAGTGGGGGGCAAGAGAGAGAGATCGGGGGGGGTGAGAGAGACCGGGGGCGAGAGAGACCGGGGGGCGAGAGAGAGAGACCGGGGGGCGAGTGAGAGACCGGGGGGCGAGAGAGAGACCGGGGGTCGAGAGAGACCGGGGGCGAGAGAGAGACCGTGAGGCGAGAGAGAGACCGGGGGGCGAGAGAGAGACCGGGGGGGTGAGAGAGAGACCGGGGGTTGAGAGAGACCGGGGGGCGAGAGAGAGAGACCGGGGGGGGAGAGAGAGAGACCGGGGGTGAGAGAGACCGGGGGTGTGAGAGAGACCGGGGGCGAGAGAGAGACCAGGGGTGAGAGAGAGACCGGGGGTGAGAGAGAGAGACCGGAGGTGAGAGAGAGACCGGGGGTGAGAGAGAGAGACCGGGAGGTGAGAGAGAGAGAGAGAGACGAGGTGAGAGAGAGAGACGGGGGGGCGAGAGAGACCGGGGTGAGAGAGAGAGACCGGGGGTGAGAGAGAGAGACCGGGGGTGAGAAAGAGACCGGGGGCGAGAGAGAGACCGGGGGTGAGAGAGAGACGGAGGGTGAGAGAGAGACCGGGGATGAGAGAGAGACCGGGGGGTGAGAGAGACAGGGTGAGAGAGAGAGACCGGGGGGCGAGAGAGAGAGACCGGGGGTGAGAGAGAGAGACCGGGGGTGAGAGAGAGAGAGAGACGAGGTGAGAGAGAGAGAGACGGGGGGCAAGAGAGACCAGGGGTGAGAGAGAGAGACCGGGGGTGAGAGAGAGAGACTGGGGGTGAGAGAGAGAGAGAGAGGAGGTGAGAGAGAGAGACGGGGGTGATGAGAGACACCAGGGGTGAGACAGAGAGACGGGGGTGATGAGAGAGACCGGGGGTGAGAGAGAGAGAGAGAGACGATGTGAGAGAGAGAGAGAGAGACGGGGGAGCGAGAGAGACCAGGGGTGAGAGAGAGAGACCGGGGGGGCGAGAGAGAGACTGGGGGTGAGAGAGAGAGAGGAGGGAGAGAGAGAGACGGGGGTGATGAGAGACATCGGGGGTGAGACAGAGAGACCGGGGGTGAGAGAGAGAGACCGGGGGTGAGAGATAGAGACCGGGGGTGAGAGAGAGAGAGACGAGGTGAGAGAGAGAGACGGGGGGCGAGAGAGACCAGGGGTGAGAGAGAGAGACCGGGGGTGAGAGAGAGAGACTGGGGGTGAGAGAGAGAGAGAGAGAGGAGGTGAGAGAGAGAGACGGGGGTGATGAGAGACACCAGGGGTGATACAGAGAGACGGGGGGGATGAGAGAGACCGGGGGTGAGAGAGAGAGAGAGAGACGATGTGAGAGAGAGAGAGGAGGGTGAGAGAGAGACGGGGGTGATGAGAGACACCGGGGGTGAGACAGAGAGACCGGGGGTGAGAGAGAGAGACCGGGGGTGAGAGATAGAGACCGGGGGTGAGAGAGAGACCGGGGGTGAGAGAGAGACCGGGGGCGAGAGAGAGAGACGGGGGTGATGAGAGACACCAGGGGGTGAGAGAGAGAGAGAGAGAGGAGGTGAGAGAGAGAGACGGGGGTGATGAGAGACACCGGGGGTGAGACAGAGAGACCTGGGGTGAGAGAGAGAGACCGGGTGTGAGAGAGAGAGACCGGGGGTGAGAGAGAGAGACCGGGCGAGAGAGAGAGACCGGGGGTGAGAGAGAGACCGGAGGTGAGAGAGACACCGGGGGTGAGAGGGAGACCGGGGGTGAGAGAGAGAGAGACCGGGGGGCGAGAGAGAGACCGGGGGTGAGAGAGAGACCGGGGGCGAGAGAGAGACCGGGGTGCGAGAGAGAGACCGGGGGCGAGAGCGAGAATGGGGGGCGATAGAGAGACCGGGGGTGAGAGTGAGAGAGAGGGGTGCGAGAGAGAGACCGGGGGCGAGAGAGAGACCGGGTGTGAGAGAGAGAGACCGGGGGGGGAGAGAGAGACCGGGTGTGAGAGAGAGAGAGGGGGGAGAGAGAGACCGGGGGGCGAGAGAGACCAGGGGTGAGAGAGAGAGACCGGGGGGTGAGAGAGAGACCGGGGGTGAGAGAGAGACCGGGGAGCGAGAGAGAGACCGGGGGGTGAGAGAGAGACCGGGGTGTGAGAGAGAGACCGGGGGTGAGAGAGAGACCGGGAGGTGAGAGCAAGAAAGAGTGGGGGGCGAGAGAGAGAGATTGGGGGGGGAGGGGTGAGAGAGACCGGGGGCGAGAGAGACCAGGGGGCGAGAGAGAGACCGGGGGGCGAGAGAGAGACCGCGGGGCGAGAGAGAGACCGGGGGTGAGAGAGAGACCGGGGGTGAGAGAGAGACCGGATGTGAGAGAGAGAGACCGGGGGGCGAGAGAGACCGGGGGTGAGAGAGAGACCGGGGGCGAGAGAGAGACCGGGGGACGAGAGAGAGACCGGGGGCGAGAGAGACACCAGGGGGTGAGAGAGAGAGAGAGAGGAGGTGAGAGAGAGAGAGACGGGGGTGATGAGAGACACCGGGGGTGAGACAGAGAGACCTGGGGTGAGAGAGAGAGACCGGGTGTGAGACAGAGAGACCGGGGGTGAGAGAGAGACACCGGGCGAGAGAGAGAGACCGGGGGTGAGAGAGAGAGACCGGGGGTGAGAAAGAGAGAGAGAGGAGGTGAGAGAGAGAGAGACGGGGTGATGAGAGACACCGGGGGAGAGAGAGAGAGACGGGGGTGATGAGAGAGAGACCGGGGGTGAGAGAGACCGGGGGTGAGAGAGAGACCGGGGGTGAGAGAGAGACCGGGGGTGAGAGAGAGACCGGGGGTGAGAGAGAGAGAGAGATCGGGGGGCGAGAGAGAGACCAGGGGTTAGAGAGAGACCGGGGGCGAGAGAGAGACCGGGGGGCGAGAGAGAGACCGGGGGCGAGAGAGAGACCGGGGGGCGAGAGAGAGACCGGGGGCAGCGAGAGAGACCGGGGGTGAGAGCGAGAGAGAGGGGGGGCGAGAGAGAGACCGGGGGCGAGAGAGAGACCGGGTGTGAGAGAGAGAGACCGGGGGTGAGAGAGAGACCGGGTGTGAGAGAGAGACCGGGGGGTGAGAGAGAGAGAGAGAGGAGGTGAGAGAGAGAGAGACGGGGGTGATGAGAGACACCGGGGGAGAGAGAGAGAGACGGGGGTGATGAGAGAGAGACCGGGGGTGAGAGAGACCGGGGGTGAGAGAGAGACCGGGGGTGAGAGAGAGACCGGGGGTGAGAGAGAGACCGGGGGTGAGAAAGAGAGAGAGAGGAGGTGAGAGAGACAGAGACGGGGGTGATGAGAGACACCGGGGGAGAGAGAGAGAGACGGGGGTGATGAGAGAGAGACCGGGGTGAGAGAGACCGGGGGTGAGAGAGAGACCGGGGGTGAGAGAGAGACCGGGGGTGAGAGAGAGAGAGAGATCGGGGGGCGAGAGAGAGACCGGGGGTTAGAGAGAGACCGGGGGCGAGAGAGAGACCGGGGGGCGAGAGAGCCACCGGGGGCGAGAGAGAGACCGGGGGTCGAGAGAGAGACCGGGGGGCGAGAGAGAGACCGGGGGTGAGAGAGAGACCGGGGGTGAGAGAGAGACCGGGGGTGAGAGAGAGAGACCGGGGGGCGAGAGAGAGACCGGGGGTGAGAGAGAGACCGGGGGCGAGAGAGAGACCGGGGGGGCGAGAGAGAGACCGGGGGCGAGAGAGACACCAGGGGGTGAGAGAGAGAGAGAGAGTAGGTGAGAGAGAGAGACGGGGGTGATGAGAGACACCGGGGGTGAGACAGAGAGACCTGGGGTGAGAGAGAGAGACCGGGTGTGAGACAGAGAGACCGGGGGTGAGAGAGAGACACCGGGCGAGAGAGAGAGACCGGGGGTGAGAGAGAGAGACCGGGGGTGAGAAAGAGAGAGAGAGGAGGTGAGAGAGAGACGGGGGTGATGAGAGACACCGGGGGAGAGAGAGAGAGACGGGGGTGATGAGAGAGAGACCGGGGGTGAGAGAGACCGGGGGTGAGAGAGAGACCGGGGGTGAGAGAGAGACCGGGGGTGAGAGAGAGACCGGGGGTGAGAGAGAGAGAGAGATCGGGGGGCAAGAGAGAGACCGGGGGTTAGAGAGAGACCGGGGGCGAGAGAGAGACCGGGGGGCGAGAGAGAGACCGGGGGCGAGAGAGAGACCGGGGGGCGAGAGAGAGACCTGGGGCAGCGAGAGAGACCGGGGGTGAGAGCGAGAGAGAGGGGGGCGAGAGAGAGACCGGGGGCGAGAGAGAGACCGGGTGTGAGAGAGAGAGACCGGGGGTGAGAGAGAGACCGGGTGTGAGAGAGAGACCGGGGGGTGAGAGAGAGAGAGAGAGGAGGTGAGAGAGAGAGAGACGGGGGTGATGAGAGACACCGGGGGAGAGAGAGAAAGACGGGGGTGATGAGAGAGAGACCGGGGGTGAGAGAGACCGGGGGTGAGAGAGAGACCGGGGGTGAGAGAGAGACCGGGGGTGAGAGAGAGACCGGGGGTGAGAAAGAGAGAGAGAGGAGGTGAGAGAGAGAGAGACGGGGGTGATGAGAGACACCGGGGGAGAGAGAGAGAGACGAGGGTGATGAGAGAGAGACCGGGGGTGAGAGAGACTGGGGGTGAGAGAGAGACCGGGGGTGAGAGAGAGACCGGGGGTGAGAGAGAGAGAGAGATCGGGGGGCGAGAGAGAGACCGGGGGTTAGAGAGAGACCGGGGGCGAGAGAGAGACCGGGGGGCGAGAGAGAGACCGGGGGCGAGAGAGAGACCGGGGGGCGAGAGAGAGACCGGGGGCAGCGAGAGAGACCGGGGATGAGAGTGAGAGAGAGGGGGGCGAGAGAGAGACCGGGGGGCGAGAGAGACCAGGGGTGAGAGAGAGAGACCGGGGGGTGAGAGAGAGAGACCGGGGGTGAGAGAGAGAGACCGGGGTGAGAGAGAGACCGGGGGGCGAGAGAGAGAGACCGGGGGTGAGAGAGAGACCGGGGGTGAGAGAGAGACCGGGGGTGAGAGAGAGACCGGGGGGCGAGAGAGAGACCGGGGGGCGAGAGAGAGACCGGGGTGTGAGAGAGAGACCGGGGGTGAGAGAGAGACCGGGGGTGAGAGAGAGACCGGGGGGCGAGAGAGAGACCTGGGGGCGAGAGAGAGACCGGGGGGCGAGAGAGTGACCGGGGGGTGAGAGAGAGATCGGGGTGTGAGAGAGAGACCGGGGGTGAGAGAGAGACCGGGGGGCGAGAGAGAGACCGGGGGTCGAGAGAGACCGGGGGCGAGAGAGAGACCGTGGGGCGAGAGAGAGACCGGGGGGCGAGAGAGAGACCTGGTGCGAGAGAGACCGGGAGGTGAGAGCAAGAAAGAGTGGGGGGCGAGAGAGAGAGATCAGTGGGGGGGTGAGAGAGACCGGGGGCAAGAGAGACCGGGGGGCGAGAGAGAGACCGGGGGGCGAGAGAGAGACCGGGGGGCGAGAGAGAGACCGGGGGGCGAGAGAGAGACCGGGGGTCGAGAGAGACCGGGGGCGAGAGAGAGACCGTGGGGCGAGAGAGAGACCGGGGGGCGAGAGAGAGACCGGGGGGCGAGAGAAAGACCGGGGGTCGAGAGAGACCGGGGCGCGAGAGAGAGAGACCGGGGGGCGAGAGAGAAAGACCGGGGGTGAGAGAGACCGGGGGTGAGAGAGAGACCGGGGGCGAGAGAGAGACCGGGGGTGAGAGAGAAAGACCGGGGGTGAGAGAGAGAGACCGGAGGTGAGAGAGAGACCGGGGGTGAGAGAGAGAGACCGGGGGGTGAGAGAGAGAGAGAGACGAGGTGAGAGAGAGAGAGGGGGGGCGAGAGAGACCAGGGGTGAGAGAGAGAGACCGGGGGTGAGAAAGAGAGAGACTGGGGGTGAGAGCTAGAGACCGGGGGTGAGAGAGACCGGGGGCGAGAGAGACCGGGGGTCGAGAGAGAGACCGGGGGGCGAGAGAGAGAGACCGGGGGTGAGAGAGAGAGACCGGGGGTGAGAGAGAGAGAGACCGGGGGTGAGAGAGAGAGAGACGAGGTGAGAGAGAGAGACGGGGGGGGGCGAGAGAGACCGGGGGGGCGAGAGAGAGACTGGGAGTGAGAGAGAGAGAGAGAGGAGGTGAGAGAGAGAGACGGGGGTGAGGAGAGACACCGGGGGTGAGACAGAGAGACCGGGGGTGAGAGAGGGAGACCGGGGGTGAGAGAGAGAGACCGGGGGTGAGAGAGAGAGAGACCGGGGGTGAGAGAGAGAGAGACGAGGTGAGAGAGAGAGACGGGGGGGGCGAGAGAGACCGGGGGGGCGAGAGAGAGACTGGGAGTGAGAGAGAGAGAGAGAGGAGGTGAGAGAGAGAGACGGGGGTGAGGAGAGACACCGGGGGTGAGACAGAGAGACCGGGGGTGAGAGAGGGAGACCGGGGGTGAGAGAGAGAGACCGGGGGTGAGAGAGAGTCCGGGGGCGAGAGAGAGACCGGGGGTGAGAGAGAGAGACCGGGGACGAGAGAGAGACCGGGGGTGAGAGAGACCGGGGGTGAGAGAGAGACCGGGGGTGAGAGAGAGACCGGGGGTGAGAGAGAGAGACGGGGGTGATGAGAGACACCGGGGGTGAGAGAGAGAGAGAGAGAGGAGGTGAGAGAGAGAGACGGGTGTGATGAGAGACACCGGGGTTGAGACAGAGAGACCTGGGGTGAGAGAGAGAGACCGGGGGTGAGAGAGAGAGACCGGGGGTGAGAGAGAGAGACCGGGCGAGAGAGAGAGACCGGGGGTGAGAGAGATAGACCGGGGGTGAGAAAGAGAGAGAGAGGTGGTGAGAGAGAGAGACGGGGGTGATGAGAGACACCGGGGGTGTGAGAGAGAGACGGGGGTGATGAGAGAGAGACCGGGGGTGAGAGAGAGAGACCGGGGGTGAGAGAGAGAGAGACCGGGGGGTGAGAGAGAAAGACCGGGGGTGAGAGAGAGACCGGGGGGTGAGAGAGAGAGACCGGGGGTGAGAGAGTGAGACCGGGGGTGAGAGAGAGACCGGGGGTGAGAGAGAGACCGGGGGGCGAGAGAGACCAGGGGTGAGAGAGAGAGACCGGGGGGTGAGAGAGAGAGACCGGGGGTGAGAGAGAGACCGGTGAGTGAGAGAGAGAGACCGGGGGTGAGAGAGAGAGACCGGGGGTGAGAGAGAGACCGGGGGTGAGAGAGAGACCGGGGTGAGAGAGAGACCTGGGACGAGAGAGAGACCGGGGGGCAAGAGAGACCGGGGGGCGAGAGTGAGACCGGGGGGCGAGAGAGACCGGGGGGCGAGAGAGAGACCGGGGGGCGAGAGAGAGAGACCGGGGGTGAGAGAGAGAGACCGGGGGTGAGAGAGAGAGACCGGGGTGAGAGAGAGACCTGGGACGAGAGAGAGACCGGGGGGCGAGAGAGACCGGGGGGCGAGAGAGAGACCGGGGGGTGAGAGAGAGACCGGGGGGTGAGAGAGAAAGACCGGGGGTGAGAGAGAGACCGGGGCGTGAGAGAGAGAGACCGGGGGGTGAGAGAGAGACCGGGGGTGAGAGAGAGAGACCGGGGGTGAGAGAGTGAGAGACCGGGGGTGAGAGAGAGAGAGACCGGGGGGTGAGAGAGAGAGAGAGACCGGGGGGTGAGAGAGAGAGACCGGGGGTGAGAGAGAGACCGGGGGATGAGAGTGAGAGACTGGGGGTGGCGAGAGAGACCGGGGGTGAGAGAGACAGACCGGGGGCGAGAGAGAGAGACCGGGGGTGAGAGAGACCGGGGGTGAGAGAGAGAGAGAGAGGAGGTGAGAGAGAGAGACAGGGGTGATGAGAGACACCGGGGGTGAGAGAGAGAGACCGGGGGTGATGAGAGAGAGACCGGGGGTGATGAGAGACACCGGGGGTGAGAGGGAGAGACCGGGGGTGAGAGAGAGAGACCGGGGGTGAGAGAGAGAGACCGGGGGTGAGAGAGAGAGACCGGGGGGTGAGAGAGAGAGACCGGGGGGTGAGAGCGAGAGACCGGGGGGTGAGAGAGAGACCGGGGGTGAGGGAGATAGACCAGGGGTGAGAGAGAGAGACCGGCGGTGAGAGAGAGAGAGACCGGGGGATGAGAGAGAGAGACCGGGGGGTGAGAGAGAGAGACCGGGGGTGAGAGAGAGAGACCGGGGGTGAGAGAGACCGGGGATGAGAGAGAGAGACGGGGGTGAGAGAGAGAGAGAGAGAGCGGAGGTGAGAGAGAGGTACGGGGGTGAGAGAGAGAGACCGGGGGGTGAGAGAGAGAGACCGGGGGGTGAGAGAGAGAGACCGGGGGGTGAGAGAGAGAGGCTGGGGGTGAGAGAGAGACCGGGGGTGAGAGAGAGACCGGGGGAGAGAGAGAGAGAGACCGGGGGGTGAGAGAGAGACCGGGGGTGAGAGAGAGACCGGGGGGAGAGAGAGAGAGACCAGGGGGTGAGAGAGAGACCGGGGTGTGAGAGAGAGAGACCGGTGGTGTGAGAGAGACACCGGGGGTGATGAGAGAGACCGGGGGGCGAGAGAGAGAGCGGGGGGCGAGAGAGACCGGGGGGGCGAGAGAGAGACCTGGTGCGAGAGAGAGACCGGGGGGGTGAGAGCAAGAAAGAGTGGGGGGCGAGAGAGAGAGATCGGGGGGGGGGGGTGAGAGAGACCGGGGGCGAGAGAGACAGGGGGGCGAGAGAGAGACCGGGGTGAGAGAGAGACCGGGGTGAGAGAGAGACCGGGGGTGAGAGAGAGACCGGGGGGAGAGAGAGAGAGACCGGGGGTGAGAGAGAGACCGGGGTGTGAGAGAGAGAGACCGGGGGGTGAGAGAGAGACCGGGGTGTGAGAGAGAGAGACCGGGGGTGAGAGAGACCGGGGGTGAGAGAGAGAGAGACGGGGGTGAGAGAGAGAGAGACCGGGGGGTGAGAGAGAGAGAGAGGACCGGGGGGTGAGAGTGAGAGCCTGGGGGTGGCGAGAGAGACCGGGGGGTGAGAGAGAGACCGGGGGCGAGAGAGAGACCGGGGGTGAGAGAGACCGGGGGGTGAGAGAGAGAGAGAGAGGAGGTGAGAGAGAGAGACAGGGGTGATGAGAGACACCGGGGGTGAGAGAGAGAGACCGGGGGTGATGAGAGAGAGACCGGGGGTGATGAGAGACACCGGGGGTGAGAGGGAAAGACCGGGGGTGAGAGAGAGAGACCGGGGTGAGAGAGAGAGACCGGGGGGTGAGAGAGAGAGACCGGGGGGTGAGAGAGAGAGACCGGGGTTGAGAGAGAGACCGGGGGTGAGAGAGAGAGATCAGGGTGAGAGAGAGAGAGACCGGGGGTGAGAGAGAGAGACCGGGGGGTGAGAGAGAGAGACCGGGGGGTGAGAGAGAGAGACCAGGGGTGAGAGAGAGACCGGGGGGTGAGAGAGAGAGACCGGGGGGTGAGAGAGAGAGACCGGGGGTGAGAGAGAGAGACAGGGGGTGAGAGAGAGAGACCGGGGGTGAGAGAGACCGTGGGTGAGAGAGAGAGACCGGGGGTGAGAGAGAGAGAGAGAGCGGAGGTGAGAGAGAGATACCGGGGGTGAGAGAGAGAGACCGGGGGTGAGAGAGAGAGACAGGGGGTGAGAGAGAGAGACCGGGGGGTGAGAGAGACCGTGGGTGAGAGAGAGAGACCGGGGGTGAAGAGAGAGAGCGGAGGTGAGAGAGAGATACCGGGGGTGAGAGAGAGAGACCGGGGGTGAGAGAGAGAGACCGGGGGTGAGAGAGAGAGACAGGGGTGTGAGAGAGAGAGACCGGGGGTGAGAGAGAGAGACCGGGGGTGATGAGAGAGACCGGGGGGTGAGAGAGAGACCGGGGGGTGAGAGAGAGAGACCGGGGGGTGAGAGAGAGAGACCGGGGGTGAGAGAGAGAGAGACCGTGGGTGAGAGAGAGAGACCGGGGTGTGAGAGAGAGACCGGGGGGTGAGAGAGAGAGAGGGGGTGAGAGAGAGAGAGACCGGGGGGTGAGAGAGACCGGGGGTGAGAGAGAGAGACCGGGGGTGAGAGAGAGAGAGACCGGGGGTGAGAGAGAGAGACCGGGGGTGAGAGAGAGAGAGCGGGGGTGAGAGAGAGAGAGAGAGGAGGTGAGAGAGAGAGACCGGGGGTGAGAGAGAGAGACCGGGGTGTGAGAGAGAGAGACTGGGGGGTGAGAGAGAGAGACCGGGGGGTGAGAGAGAGAGACCGGGGGGTGAGAGAGAGACCAGGGGTGAGAGAGAGAGATCAGGGGTGAGAGAGAGAGACCGGGGGTGAGAGAGAGAGACCGGGGGGTTAGAGAGACACCGGGGGTGAGAGAGAGAGATCAGGGGTGAGAGAGAGAGACCGGGGGGTGAGAGAGAGAGACCGGGGGGTGTGAGAGAGAGACCGGGGGGTGAGAGAGAGAGACCGGGGGGTGAGAGAGAGAGACCGTGGGTGAGAGAGAGAGACCAGGGGTGAGAGAGAGAGACACCGGGGGGTGAGAGAGAGAGAGACCGGGGGTGAGAGAGAGAGAGACCGGGGGGTGAGAGAGAGAGACACCGGGGGGTGAGAGAGAGAGAGACCGGGGTGTGAGAGAGAGACCGGGGGGTGAGTGAGAGAGAGAGAGGGGGTGAGAGAGAGAGAGACCGGGGGGTGAGAGAGACCGGGGGTGAGAGAGAGAGACTGGGGGTGAGAGAGAGAGAGACCGGGGGTGAGAGAGAGAGACCGGGGGTGAGAGAGAGAGAGAGCGGGGGTGAGAGAGAGAGAGAGAGGAGTTGAGAGAGAGAGACCGGGGGTGAGAGAGAGAGACCGGGGGTGAGAGAGAGAGACCGGGGGCGAGAGAGAGAGACCGGGGTGTGAGTGAGAGACCGGGGGGGTGAGAGAGAGAGAGAGAGGGGGTGAGAGAGAGAGACCGGGGGGTGAGAGAGAGAGACCGGGGTGTGATGAGAGAGAGAGGGGGTGAGAGAGAGAGACCGGGGGGTGAGAGAGAGAGACCGGGGGTGAGAGAGAGAGACCGGGGTGTGATGATAGAGAGACCGGGGGTGAGAGAGAGAGAGACCGGGGGTGAGAGAGAGAGACCGGAGGGTGATGATAGAGAGACCGGGGGTGAGAGAGAGAGACCGGGGGGTGATGAGAGAGAGACCGGGGGTGAGAGAGACAGACCGGGGAGTGATGATAGAGAGACCGGGGGTGAGAGAGAGAGACCGGGGGTGAGAGAGAGAGACGGGGGGTGAGAGAGAGACCGGGGGTGAGAGAAACCGGGGGTGAGAGAGAGAGAGAAAGGAGGTGAGAGAGAGAGACCAGGGGAGAGAGAGACCGGGGGTGAGAGAGAGAGACCAAGGTGCGAGAGAGAGACCGGGGGGCGAGAGAGACCGGGGGGTGAGAGAGAGACCGGGGGCGAGAGAGAGAGACCGGGGATGAGAGAGACCGGGGTGAGAGAGAGAGACCGGGGGAGCGAGAGAGACCGGGGGGTGAGAGAGAGAGACCGGTGGTGAGAGAGAGACCGGGGGGTGAGCGAGAGACCGGGGGTGAGAGAGAGACCGGGGGGTGAGAGAGAGAGACCGGGGGGTGAGAGAGAGAGACCGGGGTGTGAGAGAGAGAGACCGGAGGGTGAGAGAGAGAGACCGGGGGTGAGAGAGAGACCGGGGGTGAGAGAGAGAGACCGGGGTGAGAGAGAGAGAGAGAGGAGGTGAGAGAGAGAGACCGGGGGTGAGAGAGAGACACCGGGGGATGAGAGAGAGACCGGGGTGAGAGAGAGAGAGAGAGAGGAGGTGAGAGAGAGAGACGGGGGTGATGAGAGAGACCGGGGGTGAGAGAGAGACCGGGGGGTGAGAGAGAGAGACCGGGGGTGAGAGAGAGAGACCGGGGGTGAGAGAGAGACCGCGGTGAGAGAGAGAGAGAGAGGAGGTGAGAGAGAGAGACCGGGGGTGAGAGACAGACACCGGGGGGTGAGAGAGAGACCGCGGTGAGAGAGAGAGAGAGAGGAGGTGAGAGAGAGAGACGGGGGTGATGAGAGAGAACGGGGGTGAGAGAGAGAGAGACCGGGGGTGAGAGAGAGAGAGAGAGGAGGTGAGAGAGAGAGACCGGGGGTGAGAGACAGACACCGGGGGGTGAGAGAGAGACCGCGGTGAGAGAGAGAGAGAGAGGAGGTGAGAGAGAGAGACGGGGGTGATGAGAGAGACCGGGGGTGAGAGAGAGAGACCGGGGGTGAGAGAAAGAGACCGGGGGGTGAGAGAGAGACCAGGGGTGAGAGAGAGAGACCGGGGTGATGAGAGACACCGGGGGTGAGACAGAGAGACGGGGGTGATGAGAGAGACCGGGGGTGAGAGAGAGAGAGAGAGGAGGTGAGAGAGAGAGACCGGGGTGATGAGAGACACCGGGGGTGAGACAGAGAGACCGGGGGTGAGAGAGAGAGACCGGGGGTGAGAGAGAGAGACCGGAGGGTGAGAGAGAGAGAGAGAGGAGGTGAGAGAGAGAGACGGGGGTGATGAGAGAGACTGGGGGGTGTGAGAGAGAGAGAGAGGAGGTGAGAGAGAGAGACGGGCGTGTTGAGACACACCGGGGGTGAGACAGAGAGACCGGGGGTGAGAGAGAGAGAGCGGGGGTGAGAGAGACCGGGGGTGAGAGAGAGAGAGAGAGAGGAAGTGAGAGAGAGAGACCGGGGGTGAGAGAGAGAGACACCGGGGGGTGAGAGAGAGAGACCGGGGGTGAGATAGAGACCGGGGGATGAGAGAGAGAGAGACCGGGGGTGAGAGAGAGAGACCGGGGGTGATGAGAGAGAGACCGGGGGTGAGAGAGAGACCGGTGTGAGAGAGAGAGAGAGAGAGGAGGTGAGAGAGAGAGACCGGGGGTGAGAGAGAGACACCGGGGGGTGAGAGAGAGAGACCGGGGGTGAGATAGAGACCGGGGGATGAGAGAGAGAGAGACCGGGGGTGAGAGAGAGAGACCGGGGGTGATGAGAGAGAGACCGGGGGTGAGAGAGAGAGACCGGGGGTGAGAGAGACCGGGGGTGAGAGGGAGACCGGGGTGAGAGAGAGAGAGACGGGGGGTGAGAGAGAGACCGGGGGTGAGAGAGAGAGAGAGAGGAGGTGAGAGAGAGAGACCGGGGTGATGAGAGACACCGGGGGTGAGACAGAGAGACCGGGGGTGAGAGAGAGAGACCGGGGGTGAGAGAGAGAGACCGGGGGGTGAGAGAGAGACCAGGAGTGAGAGAGAGAGACCGGGGTGATGAGAGACACCGGGGGTGAGACAGAGAGACGGGGGTGATGAGAGAGACCGGGGGTGAGAGAGAGAGAGAGAGGAGGTGAGAGAGAGAGACCGGGGTGATGAGAGACACCGGGGGTGAGACAGAGAGACCGGGGGTGAGAGAGAGAGACCGGGGGTGAGAGAGAGAGACCGGAGGGTGAGAGAGAGAGAGAGAGGAGGTGAGAGAGAGAGACGGGGGTGATGAGAGAGACTGGGGGGTGAGAGAGAGAGAGAGAGGAGGTGAGAGAGAGAGACGGGGGTGATGAGACACACCGGGGGTGAGACAGAGAGACCGGGGGTGAGAGAGAGAGAGCGGGGGTGAGAGAGACCGGGGGTGAGAGGGAGACCGGGGGTGAGAGAGAGAGACGGGGGGTGAGAGAGAGACCGGGGGTGAGAGAGAGAGAGAGAGGAGGTGAGAGAGAGAGACCGGGGTGATGAGAGACACCGGGGGTGAGACAGAGAGACCGGGGGTGAGAGAGAGACCAGGGGTGAGAGAGAGAGACCGGGGTGATGAGAGACACCGGGGGTGAGACAGAGAGACGGGGGTGATGAGAGAGATCGGGGGTGAGAGAGAGAGAGAGAGGAGGTGAGAGAGAGAGACCGGGGTGTTGAGAGACACCGGGGGTGAGACAGAGAGACCGGGGGTGAGAGAGAGAGACCGGGGGTGAGAGAGAGAGACCGGGGGGTGAGAGAGAGAGAGAGAGGAGGTGTGAGAGAGAGACGGGGGTGATGAGAGAGACTGGGGGGTGAGAGAGAGAGAGAGAGGAGGTGAGAGAGAGAGACGGGGGTGATGAGACACACCGGGGGTGAGACAGAGAGACCGGGGGTGAGAGAGAGAGATTGGGGGTGAGAGAGACTGGGGGCGAGAGAGACCGGGGGTGAGAGAGAGACCGGGGGGCGAGAGTGCGGTATTGACAAGACACACCAGGGGCAAGAGAGAGACCGGGAGGTCGATAAAACAGACTGGGGGCGAGAGAGACCGGGAGAGATAAGAGAGACCAGGTGTGATGAGAGACCGTGGGCAATGAGAGGTACCTACAGGAGGGACGAGAGAGACTAGAGCCGAGAGAGAGACCGGGGGTGACGTGAGAAACCGGGGTGAGAGAGACCGGGGGCGAGAGAGAGAGAGAGGGAGTGACAAGAGTCCGCCGGCAACGAGAGAGACCGAGAACGAGAGAGACTGGGGGTGACGAGAGAGACCAGGAGGGTGAGGGAGACTGGAG
The DNA here is from genome assembly GCF_047496795.1 of Chiloscyllium punctatum. Taxonomy (NCBI): domain Eukaryota; kingdom Metazoa; phylum Chordata; class Chondrichthyes; order Orectolobiformes; family Hemiscylliidae; genus Chiloscyllium; species Chiloscyllium punctatum. The sequence goes on along the minus strand of NC_092751.1, from coordinate 61,123,294 downwards.
GCGAGAGAGACTGGGGGCGAGACACCGGGGGTGACAAGAGAGACCGGGGGGTGAGAGAGAGAGGGGTTGACAAGAGAGACTGGTGGCGATGAGACAAATTGGGAGCAAGAGAGGCCAGGTGCGAGAGAGACCAGGGGTGAGACACCGGGAGTGACAAGAGACCGGGGGCGACAAGAGAGACTGGGGGTGAGAGAGACTGGGGATGAGTGAGAGACCGGGGGCAAAGAGAGACCAGGGTGGCGAGAGGAACCGTGGGGCGAAAGAGACCGTGGGTGAGAGAGAGAGACCGTGGTGAAAGAGAGACTGGGGCAATAGAGATAGGGGGCAAAAGAGAGACCGGGGGTGGCGAGAGACCGCGGGCGCCAAGAGAGACCGGGAACGAGAGAGACTGGGTGCGAGGGCAAGAGAGATACCGGAAGCGAGAGAGAGGGACTGATGAGAGAGACCGGGAGCCAGGGAGACCGTGGGTGAGAGACCGGGGCGACGAGAAACCAGGAGTGATAATGGGGCGAGTGAGACCGGGGGTGAGAGAGAGACTGGGGGCAAGAGAGACCGGGGGAGAGAGAGACCGGGGGAGAGAGAGACCGGGGGGTGAGAGATATTGGGGGAAGAGAGACCGGGGGCAATGAGAGACCGGGGGAAACGGGAGAGACCAGGGGCGAGAGAGACATGTGGTGAAGAGAGACACAGTGGGGCGAGAGAGGTCGGGGGTGACGAGAGAGACCGGGGGCGACGGGAAAGACTGGTGGTGACGAGAGAGACCGGGGGCGAGAGAGACATGGGGTGAAGAGAGAGACGGGGGGCGACGAGACAGACCGGGGGCGATGAGAGAGACCGGGGGCGAGAGAGACATGGGGTGAAGAGAGAGACGGGGGGCGACGAGACAGACCGGGAGCGACGAGAGAGACCGGGGGCGAGAGAGACATGGGGTGAAGAGAGAGACGGGGGGCGACGAGACAGACCGGGGGCGATGAGAGAGACCGGGGGCGAGAGAGACATGGGGTGAAGAGAGAGACGGGGGGCGACGAGACAGACCGGGAGCGACGAGAGAGACCGGGGGCGACGGGAGAGACCAGGGGCAAGAGAAACCAGACGCGAGAGAGACCGGCGGCGAGACACTGCGTGTGACGACACAGCGGAGGTGACGAGAGACCGGGGGAGACGAGAGACAAGGGGACGCTGAGAGCAACCGGGGTGCAAGAGAACGGGGGTGATGAGACACCGGGGGCGAGAGAGACGGCAGGCGTGAGACCAGCGGTGACGAGAAACCGAGGGGGCGAGAGAGAGGGATTGACAAGAGAGACTGGGGCGACGAGACAGACTGGGACCGTGAGTGTGACCATGGCGAGATGGTGATCGGGGGTGAGAGTCTGGGGACGAGAGAGTCCCGGGGGTGACAAGTGACCGGGGGTGACAATAGAGACCGGGGGCGACAATAGAGACCGGGCGAGAGAGACCGAGGGCGAGAGAGACTGGAGGCGAGAGAGAGAGACCGGGGATGAAGAGAGACCGGGGGGGTGAGAGAGAGGGGTTTGTGAGAGAGACCGGGGGGCTAGAGGGACGGGGGGGCAACAAGACAGACCGGGAGTGAGAGAGACTGTGGGCGAGAAAGTCCAGGGGCGAGAAAGGCAGGTGGGAGAGTGATCAGGGGCGAGAGAGACCGGGGGCGAGAAAGAGACCGGGGGTGAGAGATAGAGGGGGTGACGATAGACACCTGGGGCGAGACAGAGAGAGAGACAGGGGTGGGGAGTTAGAGAGACAGGTGGGGCAAGAGAGACTGGGGCGCAAAAGAGACCTGGGGTGAGAGAGACTGGGGGCGAGAGACAGGGGGAGACAAGAGAGACCGGGGGTGACGAGAGAGACCGGGGGCAACGAGAGAGACTGGGGGCAAGAGAAAGTGGAGTTGAGAGAGACTGGGGGTGAGAGTGACTGGGGGCGAGAGAGAGACTGTGAACGAGAAAGGCCGGGGAGCGAGACCGGCTGGGTGTGAGAGAGACAGTGAGCGACAAGACAGACTGGGGACAAGAGAGACTGTGGGCGAGAAACTGGGGGCAAGACACTGGGGGTGACGAGAGACTGGGGGCAACAAGAGAGACCAGGGACGAAAGAGACCGGGGTGGGGGGGGGGAGCGAGAGAGATTGGGGTGGAGACAGACCCAGAGGTGACGAGAGACCGGGGACAATGAGAGAAACCGGTGGCGAGAGAGGCTGGGGGGCAACAAGGGAGACCGGGGATCGAGAGAGGAAGGGAGCAACAAGACAGACCGGGGGTGAGAGAGACAGGGGACGAGAGTGAGACCGGGGGCAAGAAAAAGACCCGGGGGCGAGAGGGAGGGGGTGACGAGAGAGACAGGGAGCAAGATATACCGGGGGCGAGAAAGAGAGATCGGGGGTGAAGAGAGACCGGGGGCGAGAGAGAGTCCGGGGGCAAGAGAGTCGGGGTGACGAGAGTGACCGGGGGTGAGAGTGACTGGGGGCGAGAGAGACGGGGGGCGACAGAGACCCTCTCCCTCCCCATCTCTGAATGAATCCCTGTTGGCTTTCACCCTCTGCCAATGCCTGTGCAGTGGCGTGTGGAGGCCAGCAGAGGGTGGCATTGTATCACTTTAAGCACCACAGAGAGTGCCAGACCTGCCCCACACAGAGACAAACAGAAGCACACAGCAATTGTTAGGACACAACATTGAGCTCATCTGGTAATATAAACTAAACATAAAGAAATGCTCAATTGGCCTTATAAACTGTTAAAATATGAGTGACAGAGGACTCCCAAATTCCACTGTTTAAATAAAAGCATCAATTTATTTTTTAACTCTGAATCTGAGACCCCCTTTCTTTAACTACTTATGACCCTACTCCAACTCTACACCAATGTACTGTTTCAAAAAGACACTTATTAAAATTACATAAACGTAATTTCAAACCCACACAGCAGCTGTTGTTTCATCTGACCTCACACCAAGATCCTTTTCTCCCATCTTTCCTGGGAAGACTGGCTCATGTTACAGGATGCTATCGAAGTGTCTACATTTCAGCATTCTGAAACCTGGGAACACATCCTTACATGACACTGTCTCTCAGTCTCCCCCTTCTCTGTCTATACCCCAAATCCCTCCCATGTGGTGATATTTAAACTGAGTCCCCCGCCATCTCTCTCTGGCTGTGAGGTTCATACCCACAGCACACCCTTGTTAGGGCAGAATGGAGACATGGAGCTGTAAATGGGTGGGAGCTGCACATACTGTCACTTCCAGCAGGGGCTGCATGTTTCCCCACACTGGGCAGGGATCTAACACAGTGTTATTGAGGAATGCACTGGGGTGGTGTACACAGTTCGACATGTTGGGAGGGTAACTGCTCCTGGGTTACAGATCAATGTACTGGGGTGGTGTACACAGTCCTACATGCTGGGAGGTTAACTGTTCCTGGGTTACAGATCAATGCACTGGGGTGGGGTACACAGTCCTACATGCTGGGAGGGTAACTGCTCCTGGGTTACAGATTAATTCCCGTGCGATCACTGCACATCCTGCTGTGCTGGTCAGACAATCTGTGGTTTATAGATAATGTAATGATGTGGTCAGTGCAGCTCCCCACGCTGGATGGATATGTGGCCTTTGCTCAGTACATCATGTTGGTGGGGTGGATAGGGGGGGTAAGGTCATGGACAGGTCAAGGAATTCCTCAGAACGTTCTGTCCCCAACATTCGATAACTGCCATTCCCTGGAATGTTCTGTCCAGGACATTCTATAACTGACATTCCCCGGAACGTTCTGTCCCCAACATTCTATAACTGACATTCCCCGGAACATTCCGTCCCCAGCATTCTATAACTGACATTCCCCGGAAAGTTCTGTCCCTGACATTCTATAACTGACATTCCCCGAAACGTTCTGTCCCCGACATTCTATAACTGACATTCCCCGGAACGTTCAGTCCCCAACATTCTATAACTGACATTTCCTGGAACGTTCTGTCCCCTACGTTCTATACCTGACATTTCCCGGAACGTTCTGTCCCCAACATTCTATAACTGACATTTCCTGGAACGTTCTGTCCCTGACATTCTATAACTGACATTCCCCGGAACGTTCTGTCCCTGACATTCTATAACTGACATCCCCCAGAACGTTCTGTCCCTGACATTCTATAACTGACATTCCCCGGAGCGTTCTGTCCCTGACATTCTATAACTGACATCCCCCGGAACGTTCTGTCCCTGACATTTCCTGGAACGTTCTGTCCCTGACATTCTATAACCGACATTCTCCGGAACGTTCTGTCCCTGACATTCTATAACTGACATTCCCCGGAACGTTCTGTCCCCGACATTCTATAACTGACATTCCCCGGAACGTTCTGTCTCTGACATTCTATAACTGCCATTCCCCGAAACGTTCTGTCCCCGACATTCCATAACTGACATTCCCCGGAAAGTTCTGTCCCTGACATTGTTTGTGAACGGCCGGACGTCAGTGAATTGAACAAAACGATAAGATCCTGAGGGAAGAGATCCCGTTCCAGGGAGAAGGAGACACTGTTTCGAAGGCCTCTCAGGCAGTAAAAGGGGTGAATATGTTTTCCCTGCATTTACATTTCTTCACGACACAGGATCAACCACAATTTAGACCAAAATACTGAAATTCCCAAACCCAGTTTGTCTTCAGGAACCTGGGAGAGAATCCTTCAGGACAGCAACGTTTCCACCCTCCGTATTAGGAACTGGGAAGGAGTGACCTGTGTCTGCTCTCGAGTGATCGAGTGTGTGGGAATGTTCGAGAAACCATCTGTCCTTATGGATGTGTCTCTGTGTGTTTGGGGAGGGAGGGTTTCTTGTGGTTAATGTCACATTTTTGTCAGTAATTCCGACCTTCCCATTTGTTATTCCAGCTCCAATTATTTTAATAAATCCCTGAATTCAGGGACACATTTGAAAATCTCACTGGGTCCCTGATCAAACGGGTCCCTTTGCCTCCAGGCTGATGGATAATGGGTTTGTTTTCCTTCGTCACAGTTAACGTCGTGACCATCTACGTCCTGCTTTATAAAGATTGTGGATTGTCTCCATGTGTCAGACGTTACCTGGGGGCCATGGCAGCGGCGGATCTCCTGGTCATTATCCTCGACCTGATCCTGAGACACATTCCCATTGTTTATCGGGAAGAGTTTTATTTCCTGAGGGACTCCGTCCCCGTGTGTAATATCCACGCCGTCCTGGTTTATGCAGCCACTGACTGCTCTGTCTGGTTCACCGTCACTTTCACCTTTGATCGGTTTGTGGCCATTTGTTGCCAGAAGCTGAAAAGTAAATATTGCAGTGAGAAAACGGCGGCTGTGGTTCTGGGAGCAGTGACTGTGCTGAGCTGTTTAAAGAACATTTCCTGGTATTTTATTCTCAAGGCTCGGTATTGGCTGGTGAACCGCCACTGGTTTTGTGATGTAACAGACGGTGTTCTATTCTCCATTGTCTGGGTCACAATCGAGTCCCTCCACCACATTCTAACCCCGTGTGTCCCATTTCTCCTGATTCTGCTGCTCAATGTTCTCACCGTCAGACACATTTTAGTGACCAGCAGAGCCCGCAGGAGACTCCGCCGCTCACACCAATGGGGACGCTCAGTCTGACACAGAAATGAGAAACCGAAAAAAATCCATCATTTTACTGTTTGTGATCTCGGCCAATTTCATCCTGTTATGGTCAATGTTAATGCTGTTTTCTATATGGAACCGGATGGTGTGGATTGGGTATTACTCTGTGTATCTCCATCCCTTTGTGAAGGAATTGGGCTTCATGCCGCAGCTCCTCAGTTGCTGCACAAACACCGTGATTTATGCCATGACCCAGACTAAGTTCAGGCAGCAGCTGAAGAATGTGCTGAAATATCCCTTCACCCAAATCCATCGATCCATCAAATTCCCTCATTAATCAATCCATCCGGGATTTTCTCATGTCAGTTCAGTGTTTCAGCGATGGAGCGGCCTGTCGCTATGGTAACAGACTGAGGGTAGCGCTGGTTTGTCCATCCTCATCCCACAGAGGGGTTACAAGGAAACATTTCAATGTTTCTCACAACGCAGGGGCCAGTGAGAAAAGGCACCATCCCACTGACTGTATCCATCACTTCGATTTGTAACCAATAAAAATGTTGATTCAAGCGTGCCGAGCAGCAGAGTGACCGATGTTGTTGTGTGTCTTTGTGTTGGAGAAACTGAGCTGGAGAGAGACAGACTCAGCCCCAAGTCCTGTTCCTCAGGGAAGGGGAGGGGATAGGGCCCTGAGCTCAGAAGCTGGGTTTAACTCCCTGTGTCTGACCACTGCAGCCTGGCCTCCCCATTTCCTCTCCCCCACTCTCTCCACCTGCCTCCATTCTTTCCTCTGCGCCCTCCCCTACACCCTCTCTCTCTCCTGCCATCTGTCTCCCTTCCCCAATTCCGTCTCTACTCCATTTTCCCCTTCCTCCCACTTCCCACATCTCTCTATCATCTTACAACCACCCCTCCAACCACATGCAGCCACAGCACCAACCACTACTACTCTCCCCAGTCTCTGAATCAGAGGGAGACGGACGCGTCAGGGAGACAGACTGCATCACAGAGGGAGGGAGGGGCAGGAGGGAGAGAGATTTAGTCAGAGAGAAACAGGGAGGTGGGGAGAAAGAGAGACCGAGGTAGGGGGATCGAGAGTGAGAGAGGTGGACAGAGAGAGAAGGAGCAGGGAGAGACAGAGAGAGAGAGAGGCAAGGGAGAGATAAGGTGAGGGAGAGAGAGAAATAGGGGAGGACATAATGACAGAGGGGTCAGAGAGTGCGGGACAGAGAAGGGGGACAGAGAGTGGGGAATGGAGAGAGTGGTGGACGGGGGGACAGGGGGGACAGAGAGGGAGGTGACAGAGAGAGGAGGGAGTGAGAGGGGGACACAGAGAGACGGGGGACAGAGAGAGCGTGGGGACAGAGAGGGGGACAGAGAGAGGGGGACAGCGAGAGAGGGATACAGAGAAATGGGGGACAGAGAGAGGGGGACAGAGAGATGAGGACAAAGAAAGGGGGACAGAAAGGGTGGGATAGAAAGTGGGGGACAGAGAGAGAGGGGGACAGAGAGAGGGGGCAGAGAGAAAGTGGGGACAGAGAGAGTGGGACAGAGAGAACGGGAGAGAGAGGAGGACAGAGAGAGGGGGACAGAGAGAGGGGGGCCAAAGAGAACGGGAGAGAGGGGGGGCCAGAGAGCAGGGGGATAGAGAGAGGGAGACAGGGAGTGGGGAACAGAGAGAGGAGACAGAGAGTGGGGGATGGAGAGAGTGGGGACAAAGAGAGGGGGATAGAGAGTGGGGGATAGAAAGAGTGGGGGACAGAGGAGGGGACGGGGGACAATGACGGAGGTGACAGAGAGAGGACGGAGTGAGGGGGACACAGAGGGGGAGAGATCGAGCGTGGGGACAGATAGAGGGGGGACAGAGAGAGGGGGGGACAGAGAGAGGGGGGGGACAGAGAGAGTTAGGGGACAGAGAGGGGGGTACATAGAGAGGGCTTGGACCGAGAAGGCGGGACGGTGGTGGTGCAGAGAGGGGTGTCAGAGAGTGGGGGGACACAGAGGGGGACAGAGAGGGGAGGGACGGAGATGGGGGACAGAGATGGGGGTAGAGAGAGGGGGGAACAGAGAGAGTGGGGACAGGGAGAAGGGGGACAGAGAGTGAAGGGGAGAGAGAGACAGGGGGACAGAGAGAGGGGTAAAGAGAGACGGGGACAGAGGGGGCAGACTGAGAGCGGGGGGACAGAGAGAAGGTAGACAGAGAGCGGGAGAGAAAGAGAGACGTCTGGGACCGAGAATGGGGGAACAGAGGGGGGGGCAGTGAGAGGGGACAGTTAGAGGGGGAGACAGAGAGAGGAGGACAGAGAGAGAAGCGGGATAGAGAGAGGGGTTGCCAGAGAGAGGGGAGAAAGAGAGAGAGGGGGGACGGAGACAGAGAGGGAGACTGAGAGAGGGGGACAGAGAGGGGGTGGGGGACAGAGAGAGGGGGACAGAGAGAGAGGGGGACAGAGAGAGGGGGACAGAGAGAACAGGGGGACAGAGAGAGAGGGGGAGCAGAGGGGGGTACAGGGAGAAGGGGACAGAGAGAGGGGGCAGAGAGAGTGGGGACAGTAAGAGACGGGGCCGCAGTAGAGGGGGGAGAGGGGCACGGAGAGAGGGGGGACAGAGAGAGGGGAAAAGAAAGAAGGGGACAAAGGGGGCGGACTGAGAGCAGGGGGAACAGAGAGAAGTAGGAGCAGAGAGAGAGGGGACCGAGACAGGGGGACAGAGAGCGGGAGAGACAGAGAGAGGTGGGGGGACACAGAGAGTGTGGGTCACAGAGTAAGGGCAGCAGAGGTGGCAGAGAGAGGTGTACAGAGAGAGGGGAACAGAGGGGGGACAGACCGGGGTGGGGACCGAGAGAGAGGGGGGACAGAGAGAGAGGGGGACAGAGAGAGAGAGTGGGGACAGAGAGAGATGAAAAGAGAGAGGGGGGGCAGAGAGAGGGGGACAGAGAGCGGGGGACAGGGGGTCAGAGAAAAGGAGACAGAGAGAGGAGGGAACAGAGGGAGAGGGGGTCAGAGAGAGGTGGGCAGAGGGGGAAGAGAGAGGGGTGACAGAGAGAGAGTGGGGACAGAGAGAGGAGGACAGAGAGAGAGTGGGGACAGAGAGAGGAGGACAGAGAGAGAAGGGGGACAGAGAGAGGGGGTGCCAGAGAGAGGGGAGAAAGAGAGAGAGGGGGGACGGAGAGAGGGGGTGCCAGAGAGAGGGGAGAAGGAGAGAGAGGGGGGACGGAGAGAGAGAGGGGGACAGGGAGAGGGAAGGGCAAAGAAAGAGGGGAGGGAGAGAGGGGGACAGAGAGAAGGGGGACAGAGGGGGATGGTCAGAGAGAGAGGGGGGTCAGAGAGAGAGGGGGACACAGAGAGAGGGGGACAAGAGAGTGGGGGACAAGACAGTCGGGGGAGAGAGGGTGGAGTGATAGGGGAGAGAGAGGGGGTAGAGAGAGGGGGTAGAGAGAGGGGGACAGAGGGAGAGGGAGGGATAGAGTCAGAGGGTGACAGAGAGAGTGGGGACAGAGAGAAGGGTGACAGAGCGGGGGGGTACAGAGGGGGGACAGAGAGAGGGGGACAGAGAGAGAGGGGGCACAGAGAGATGGGGACAGAGGGGGAGGGAGGAACAGAGTGTGAGGGTGACAGAGAGAGTGGGGACAGAAAGAAGTGTGACAGAGCGGGGGGTACAGAGAGTGGGGACAGAAAGAGGGGGGCAGAGAGTGCGGGGGAAATAAAGAGGAGGAAAGAGAGAGGCGGACAGAGGGGACGGACAGAGAGAGTGGGGACAGAGAGAGGGTGGGACAGAGAGAGGGGAGACAGACAGGGAGGGGACAGAGAGATAGGGGGACCAGAGAGTGGGGGGACGAGGTAGGGGAGAGATGGGGAGAGAGAGGGGGGTATAGAGAGGCGGAAGAGAGAGAGGGTGAACAGAGAGAGGGAGACAGAGAGAGAGGGGGACAGAGAGAAGGGGACAAAGAGAGGGGGAACAGAGAGAGACGGGGACAGAGAGTGGAGGACAGAGAGAGGGGGGGCAGAGAGTGGAGGAAGGAGAGAGTGGGGGACGGGAGGGGACAGGGGGACAGAGAGGGAGATGATAGAGAGAAGAAGGGAGTGATAGGGGAACACAGAGGGGGGCAGAGAGAGTTTGGGGACAGAGAGGGAGACAGAGAGAGGGGGACAAAGAGAGGAAGAGAGAGAAAGGGGGGACAGAGAGAGGGGCAGAGAGATGAGGAGAGAGAGAACGGGAGAGAGAAGGGGACAGAGAGAGGGACAGAGAGAGGGGGTACTGAGAGAGGGGGACAGAGAGGGGGGACAGAGAGAGGGGGTACTGAGAGAGGGGGACAGAGAGGGGGGGACAGAGATAAGGGGACAGAGAGCAGGGGGATAGAGAGAGGGCGACAGAGAGTGGGGGCTGGAGAGAGTGGGCGACAGAGAGGGGGGACAGAGAGTGGGGAATGGAGAGAGTGGGGGACAGAGGGGGGACAGGGGGACAGAGAGGGAGGTGACAGACAGAGGAGGGAGTGAGAGGGGGGCAAAGAGAGAGGGGGTCAGAGAGAGCCTGGGGCAGAGAGGGGGACAGAGAGAGAGAGGGACAGAGAGAGAGGGATAGAGAGAAAGAGGGTCAGAGAGAGTGGGAGAGAGAGATGAGGACAGAGAGAACGACAGAGAGAGGGGGGACAGAGAGAGTTGGTCAAAGAGGGGGACAGATAGAGGGGAACAGAGAGAAAGGGGGCACAGACAGAGGGGGACAGAGAGAGTGGGACAGAGAGAGGGCAACAGAGAGAGGGGGACAGAGAGAGGGCAACAGAGAGAGGGGGACAGAGAGGGGGGACAGAGAGAGGGGGACAGAGAGCAGGGGTTGAGAGAGTGGGTGACAGAGAGAGGGGGACAGAGAGTGGGGGATGGAGAGAGTGGGGGCAGAGGGGGGAGAGAAGGGGGACAGAGAGAGTGAGGGGACAGAAAGAGGGGATACATAGTGAGGGCTGGGACCGAGAAGGCGGGACGGAGGGAACAGATTTTTGTATATTTCACTGACATCCCCATTCATTTTCTTTGAAGGTGGTAAAAATGTAAATCCCAGAACCTTTTTACAGTGAATGAGGAGAGACCATGTGACATTCCAGTAAGGTCTGCCTTACTTTCCAAGCTCCTAATATATGAGAGAAACATAATATACAAAACCTGAAAGAGCTCAGCTACTGAATTGTAGATTTGGAGCATTGGATCAGAATAATGCCTGGAGAGGCGTTATTCCAAATTGAAGGGTTTCTCAAATCCCACACTGACCTTCTGTGGGTTCAAATTGGGAACCCATTGACTAGATTCAAGGCTGTAAATCACTCCGGGCGCTCTGTTTTATATATATAAACCACCCGGAACCCCTCGATTACATTGCAGGCTTTAACTCACTCCAGGCGATCTGTTATTCTGTATATAAACCACTCTGAACCCCTCAATTAGATTCCAGGCTGTAACTCACTCTGGGCTATCTGTTATTCTGTATATAAACCAGCCTGAACCTCTCAATTAGATTCCAGGCTGTAACTCACCCTGGGCTATCTGTTATTCTGTATATAAACCACCCTGAACCTGTCAAATAGATTCCAGGCTGTAACTCAATCCGGGATATCGGTTATTCTGTATATAAACCACTCTGAACCCCTCAATTAGATTTCAGGCTGTAACTCACCCCGGGATATCTGTTATTCTGTATATAAACCACTCTGAACCCCTCAATTAGATTCCAGGGTGTAACCCACTCCGGGATATCTGTTATTCTGTATATAAACCACTCTGAACCCCTCAATTAGATTCCAGGCTGTATCTCACACCGGGCGATCTGTTATTCTGTATATAAACCACTCTGAACCCCTCAATTAGATTTCAGGCTCTAACTCACCCCGGGATATCTGTTATTCTGTATATAAAACACTCTGAACCACTCAATTAGATTCCAGGGTGTAACCCACTCCGGGATATCTGTTATTCTGTATATAAACCACTCTGAACCCCTCAATTAGATTCCAGGCTGTAACTCACCCTGGTATATCTATTATTGAGTATCTCAACCACCCTGAACCCCTCAATTAGATTCCAGGCTGCAACTCACTCCGGGATATCTGTTATTCTGTATATTATCCACCCTGAACCCCTCAATTAGATTCCAGGCTGTATCTCACACCGGGCTATCTGTTATTCTGTATATAAACCACTCTGAACATCTCAATTAGATTCCAGGCTGTAACTCACTCCGGGATATCTGTTATTCTGTATATAAACCACTCTGAACCCCTCAATTCGATTCCAGGCTGTAACTCACTCCGGGATATCTGTTTTTCTGTAAGATAAACCAGAGTATTTGAGCTACGGGGAGAGTCTGAATAGGCTGAGGCTGTTTTCCCTGGAACATCAGAGGCTTAGGGATGACTTTATCGAGGTTTATAAAATAAAGACGGGCATGGATAGGAAAAATAGACAAAGTCTTTTCCTCGGTGTCGGGGAGTCCAGAACTAGAGGGCAGAGGTTTAGTGTGAGAGGGGAAAGATATGTAAGTGACCGATGGGGCAGCTTGTTCACTCAGAGGGTGGTCCATGAATGGAATGAACTGTCAGAGGAAGTGGTGGAGGGTAGACCAATTGCAACATTTAAAATTCAGCTCGATGGGTTTATGAATGAGAAAGTTTTGGAGGGAGATGTGCCAAGTGCTTGAAAAAGAGACTAGAGTAGGTTAGGATATCTGGTCGGCATAGACGGGTTGGACCAAAGGGTCTGTTTCCATGCTGTACATCCCTAGGAGTGTATGACTGTGCGATTTTGTGACTCACTACATGATACCTCTTATTCTGTATGTACACCACCCGGAACCCTTCGATTAGATTCCAATCTGTAACTCACTCCAGGCTATCTGTTATTCTGTATATAAACCACGCAGAAACCCTCGATTAGATTCCAGGCTGTAACTCAGTCCAGGCTATCTGTTTTTCTGTATATAAACCACTCTGAACTCTGCTATTATATTCCAGGCTGTAACTCACTCCGGGCTATCTGTTATTCTGTATGTAACCCACCCTGATCACCTCGATTCGAATCCAGACTGTAACTCACTCTGGGCTCTCTGTTATTCTGTATATTAACCACCCTGAACCCATTGATTTGATTCCACTTCCTGTCATGTTAAGCTCATGTTCCCAACACAATCTAATCTCAATAATGATCAATGTATCACTGGTCCTCCAATCTGCTGGCACTACCATCGTGTTAACTTACTGATGTTTACGTACATGATAAGCTGTAGCATCTGAACAATACTCTTCAGAATTTCTCATCATTTTACAAAGAAACATTCAGCTTTTTCTATTCTTACTGCCAATCACCTTCCAGAATATTCTCTTGCACCTGCCAATGTTTTCAATATAATTCACAAAACACTGACAGCAAAATAGATGATATGATAGGATGTAGCAAACTGTTACACTCAGTACCTTCATGTTTCATTGTAATAATATCCAGTCAGAAACATGCCCTGGGTCAGGGATAAAGCCTCCCTGGGTCTGGAAGTGGGGACTGGGCAGAGAACGGGGTTTTTGTCTGTCACTGAGTTAGTTTGGAAATCTGTGCTGCACCTGGACATTTCTCCACATTATATACAGTTTCTATGTGTGGGTGTGTGTGTGTGATGGAGAGAGTTTAAACTGAGTTTAACGCTGCGTCTCTGCTTAGGGATTCCCTGTTTTCAGATATTTGACTGCAACATCATAGAAAGTGTGGGTTTCTGCCTGTTTCTCTCCCATCTTTCAGAACACATGGAAACCTCCACATAAAGCAGTTGAATCCTGTCTGGCTCAGCTCATTGTTGAGTTGGTCCATGGTGGGTAATTTCTCCTCTGCTTTCTCTCCTCTCGTATCCCGTTGCTCTTTCGATAAATCGCCCAATACCCTCAATTTGAATGCAATCTGCAACTCACTCCTGGGTATCTGTTAGTCTACACATAATCATCCCGAATCCCCTTGATAAAATTCCAATCTGTAACTGACTTCCAATTTTAAGGGCTCTGCACATTAGCCACCTCAATCCTTTGATTAGATTCCAGTCTGTATCACACTCCTGGGCATCTGTTAGTCTGTATATTAACCATCCTATCCAAACCCTGTTAAAATTTCCCATGGTATTCAGGGATGTGTAGGTGAGTTGCATTAGTCAGGGGTAAATGTGGGGGAACTCACTCCGGGCTATCTGTTTTTCTTTATATAAACCACCCTGAACCCCACGATTAGATTCCAGGCTGTAACTTCCTGTCAGGATTGAAAGGGAAGGCTGGTAGTTATTGGGAATGCTGGCTGACTAAAGAAATTGAGGGTTTGGTTCAGAAAAAAGAGGAAGCATATGTCAGGTATAGACAGGATAGATCGAGTGAATCCTTAGAAGAGTATAAAGGAAGTTGGAGTATACTTAAGAGGGAAATCAGGAGGGCAAAACGCGGACATGAGATAGCTTTGGAAAATAGAATTAAGGAGAATCCAAAGTGTTTTTACAAATATATTAAGGACAAAGGGTAACTAGGGAGAGAATAGGGCCCCTCTAAGATCAGTAAGGCGGCCTTTGTGTGGAGCCACAGAAAATGGGGGAGATATTAAATGAATATTTTGCATCAGTATCTACTGTGTAAAAGGATATGGAAGATATAGACTGTAGGGAAATCGATGGTGACATCTTGCAAAATGTCCAGAGAAACAGAGGAGGAAGTGCTGGATTTCTTGAAACGGTTAAAGGTGGATAAATCCCCAGGACCTGATCAGGTGTACCCGAGAACTCTGTGGGAAGCTAGAGAAGTGATTGCTGGGCCTCTTGCTGAGAAATTTGTATCATCGATAGTCACAGGTGAGATGCCGAAAGACTGGAGTTTGGCAAACGTGGTGCCACTGTTTAAAAAGGGTGGTAAAGAGAAGCCAGGGAACTATAGACCGGTCAGCCTGACCTCGGCGGTGGGCAAGTTGTTGGAGGGAATCCTGAGGGACAGGATGTACATGAATTTGGAAAGGCAAGGACTGATGCGGGATAGTGAACATGGCTTTGTGCGTGGGAAATCATGTCACACAAACTTGATTGAGGTTTTTGAAGAAGTAAAAAAGAAGATTGATGAGGGCAGAGCAGTGGATGCGATCCATATGGACTTCAATAAGGCGTTTAACAAGGTTCCCCATGGGAGACTGATTAGCAAGGTTAGATCTCATGGAATACAGGGAAAAGTAGCCATTTGGATACAGAACTGGCTCAAAGGTAGAAGACAGAGGGTGGTGGTGGAGAGTTGTTTTTCAGTCTGGAGGCCTGTGACCAGTGGAATGCCACAAGGATCGGTGCTGGGCCCTCTACTTTTTGACATTTACATAAATTATTCGGATGCGAGCATAAGAGGTACAGTTAATAAGTTTGCAGATGACACCAAAATTGCAGGTGTAGTGGACAGAAAAGAGGGTTTCCTCAGTTTCCAACAGGATCTGGACCAGATGGGCCAATGGGCTGAGAAGTGGCAGATGGAGTTAAATTCAGATAAATGCGAGGTGCTGCATTTTGGGAAAGCAAATCTTAGCAGGACTTCTACATTTAATGGTAAGGTCCTAGGGTGTGTTGCTGAACAAAGAGACCTTGGAGTGCAGGTTCATAGCTCCTTGAAAGTGGAGTCGCAGTTAGATAGGATAGTGAAGAAGGTGTTTGGTATGATTTCCTTTATTGGTCAGACTACCGAGTACAGGGGTTAGGAGGTCATGTTGCGGCTGTACAGGACATTGGTTAGGTCACTCTTGGAATATTGCGTGCAATTCTGGTCTCCTTCCTATCGGAAAGATGTTGTGAAACTTGAAAGGGTTCAGAAAAGATTGACAAGGAGGTTGCCAGGGTTAGAGGATTTGAGCCACAGGGAGAGGCTGAATAGGCTGGGGCTGTTTTCCCTGGAGTGTCAGAGACTGAGGGTTGACCTTATAGAGGTTTACAAAATTATGTGGGGCATGGATAGGATAGGATAAATAGACAAAGTCTTTTCCCTGGGGTCAGGGAGTCCAGAACTAGAGGGCATAGGTTTAGTTTGAGAGGGGAAAGATATGAAAAAGAGACCTAAGGGACAACTTTTTCACGCAGAAGGTGGTACGTTTATGGAGTGAGCTGCCAGAGGAAGTGGGGTGGAGGCTGGTACAATTGCAAGATTTAAGAGGCAATTGGATGGGTATATGAATAGGAAGGGTTTGGAGGGATTTGGGACGTGTGCTGGCAGGTGGGACTAGATTGGGTTGGGACATCTGGTCGGCATGGACAAGTTGGACCGAAGGGTCTGTTTCCATGCTGTACATCTCAATGAATCTGTAACTCTATAACTCACTCCGGGCTACCTGGAAGTCTGTATATAAACCACCCTGAAACCCTTGATTAGATTCCAGTCTGTATCACACTCCTGGGCATCTGTTAGTCTGTATATTAACCATCCAATCCAAACCTTGTTAAAATTGCCCATGGTATTCAGGGATGGGTAGGTGAGGTGCATTAGTCAGGGGTAAATGTGGGGAAATGGGTCTGGATGGGTTATTCTTCTGATTAGATTCCAGGCTGGAACTCACTCCGGGATATCTGTTATTCTGTATATAAACCACTCTGAACCCCTCAATTAGATTCCAGGCTGTAACCCACTCCGGGATATCTGTTATTCTGAAAATAAACCACTCTGAACCCCTCAATTAGATTCCAGGCTGTAACGCACTCTGGGCTACCTGTTATTCTGTATATAAACCACTCTGAATCCCTCAATTAGATTCCAGGATATAACTCACTCCGGGTAACATGTTATTTTGTACATAATCCACCCCGAAATCAGCAATTAGATTCCAGGCTGTAACTCTTTCCGGCCTTTCTGTTATTCTGTATATAAACCACCCTGAACACCTCGATTTGATTCCAATCTGTAACTCACTCCAGGCTATCTGTTATTCTGTATTTTAACCCCCTGAACCACGCGATTAGATTCCAGGCTGTAACTCACTCTGGGCTATCTGTTATTGTGTATATAGCCCACCCTGAACACTTCGATTTGAATCCAGGCTGTAACTCACTCCAGACTATCTGTTATTCTGTATGTAACCCACCCTGAACCCCTCGATTGGATTCCTGTCTGTATCTCATTCTGTGGCATCTGTTATTTTGTATATAAATGATTCTGAACTCCTCGATTAGGTTCCGGGCATTAGCTCACTCCGGGATATCTGTTATTCTGTATATAAACAAGCCTGAACCCATCAATTAGATTCCAGGCTGTAACTCACTCCAGGGCATCTGTTTTCTGTATATAAACCACCCCAAACCCCTCCATTACATTCCAAGCTTTAACTCACTTCGGGATATCTTTTATTCTGTATATAAACCACCCTGAACCCCTCAATTAGATTCCAGGCTGTAACTCACTCCGGGATATCTGTTATTCTGTATAGAAACCACCCTGAACCCCTCAAATAGATTCCAGGCTGTAACACATGCTGGTCTATCTGTTATTCTGTATATGAACCATCCTGAACCCATTGATTTGATTCCACTTCCTGTCATGTTAAGCTCATGTTCCCAACACAATCTAATCTCAATAATGATCAATGTATCACTGGTCCTCCTATCTGCTGGCACTACCATCATGTTAACTTACTGATGTTTACGTACATGATCAGCTGTAACATCTGAACAATACTGCTTCAGAATTTCTCATCATTTTATACAGAAATATTCAGCTTTTTCTATTCTTACTGCAAATCACCTTCCAGAATATTCTCTTGCACCTGCCAATGTTTTCAATATAATTCACAAAACACTGACAGCAAAGTAGATGTCATGATAGGATGTAGCAAACTGTTACACTCAGTACCTTCATGTTACAATGTAATAATATCCAGTCAGAAACATGCCCTGGGTCAGGGATAAAGCCTCCCTGGGTCTGGAAGTGGGGACTGGGCAGAGAACGGGGGTTTTGTCTGTCACTGAGTTAGTTTGGAAATCTGTGCTGCACATGGACATTTCTCCACATTATATTCAGTTTCTATGTGTGGGGGTGTGTGTGTGATGGAGAGAGTTTAAACTGAGTTTAACTCTGCGTCTCTGCTTAGGGATTCCCTGTCTTTGAGATATTTGACTGCAACATCACAGAAAGTGTGGGTTTCTGCCTGTTTCTCTCCCATCTTTCAGAACACATGGAAACCTCCACATAAAGCAGTTGAATCCTATCTGGCTCAGCTCATTGTTGAGTTGGTCCATGGTGGGTAATTTCTCCTCTGCTTTCTCTCCTCTCGTATCCTGTTGCTCTGTCGATAAATCACCCAATACCCTCAATTTTAATGCAATCTGCAACTCACTCCAGTCTATCGGTTATTCTGTATATAACCCACCCTGAACACCTCGATTCGATTCCAAGCTGTAACTCACTCCAGGCTATCGATTATTCTGCACATAACCCACCCTGAACACCTCGATTCGATTCCAAGCTGCAACTCACTCCAGTATATCTGTTATTCTGGATAGAACCCACCCTGAACCCCTCGATTAGATTCCAGGCTATATCTCATTCTGTGGCATCTGTTATTCTGTATAGAAATCTCTGTGAACTCCTCAATTAGGCTCAAGGCATTAACTCACTCAGGGCTATCTGTTATTCTGTATATAAACAAGCCTGAACCCCTCAATTAGATTCCATGCATTAACTCACTCCAGGGTATCTGTTTTATGTATATAAACCACCCCGAACCCCTCGATTACATTCCAGGCTTTAACTCATTCCGTGCTATCTGTTATTCTGTATATAAACAAGCCTGAATCCCTCAATTAGATTCCATGCCTTAACTCACTCCAGGGTATCTGTTTTCTGTATATAAACCACCCCAAACCCCTCGATTACATTCCAGGCTTTAACTGACTCCGGGATATCTGTTATTCTGTAACATAAACCAGCCTGAACCCCTTGATTAGATTCCAGGCTGTAACTCACACCGGGCTATCTGTTATTCTGTATATAAAACACACTGAAACCCTCAATTATGTTCCAGGCTGTAACTCAACCTGGGCTATCTGTTATTCTGCATATAAACCACCCTGAACCCCTCAATTAGATTCCAGGCTGTAACTCACTCCGGGCTATCTGTTATTCTGTATATAAACCACCCCGAACCCCTCAATTAGATTCCAGGCTGTAACTCACTCCGGGCTATCTGTTATTCTGTATATAAACCACCCTGAACCCTCAATTAGATTCCAGGCTGTAACTCACTCCCGGCTATCTGTTATTCTGTATATAAACCACTCTGTACCCCTCAATTAGATTCCAGGCTGTAACTTACCCCGGGCTATCTTTTCTTCTGAATATAAACCATCCTGAACCCCTCAATTAGCTTCCAGGTGTACAAGATGATTAGGGGGTTAGATAGGGTTGACAGTGAGAACCTTTTTCCACGTATGGAGTCAGCTATTACAAGGGGGCATAGCTTTAAATTAAGGGGGGGTAGATATAGGACTGATGTTAGGGGTAGGTTCTTCACTCAGCGAGTCGTAAGTTCATGGAATGCCCTGCCAGTAGCAGTAATGGACTCTCCCTCTTTATGGGTATTTAAGCGGGCATTGGATAGGTATATGGAGGATAGTGGGTTAGTGTAGGTTAGGTGGGCTTTGATCGGCGCAACATCGAGGGCCGAAGGGCCTGAACTGCGCTGTATCCTTCTATGTTCTATGTTCTAACTCACCCCGGGCTACCTTTTTTTCTGTATACAATAAACCATGAACCCCTCAATTAGATTCCAGGCTGTAACTCACTCTGGGCTACCTGTTATTCTGTATATAAACAACCCTGAACCCCTCAATTTGATTCCAGGATATAACTCACTCCGGGCTACCTGTTATTTTGTACATAATTCACCCCGAAATCAGCAATTAGAATCCAGGCTGTAACTCTTTCCGGACTTTCTGTTATTCTGTATATAAACAACCCCGAACCCCTCGATTAGATTCCAGTCTGTCCCTCACTCCTGGGTACCTCATATGCTGTATGTAAACCCGAAACCCCTCAATTAGATTCCAGTCTGGAAATCACTGCTGGGGATCTGTTATTGGATCTGTGTCGTGATCCTTGTTGGATGTTAGACCGAAGACAAGATAAACTAAATGGTCAAATGTTACATTGGGAGCAGGAACACAGAATGCTGCTGGTTCATTTCTGTCCTGTTACATATCTCCAAGTTTCAGATTGGGGCTGAATTTCTGTCACAATGGGGAAAGTCTCAAAAGCTGTTTACTGTCCTGCATGAATGCAACATCATGACATGAATTCTCTTGCAAGATAGGAAATAGAGACAGCTTCTGGAAGATGTCTGTATCCCTGTGTGTGTGATTCGGTGTGTCTGTGATTCTGTGTGCATGTCCAATGTTTTATATATTTTCAAACTGTATTGATGTTGCCAGTCTCTCTTGCTTTTCCTTATTTATAAACTCAATGTCATCGTTTTGCTGATATAAAATGGTGGCTGTGGACAAATCTAAAATGTCTGCCTGACTGATTTGTGTCAGGAATACTTTCAGCAAGGGAGAGGGGGCAATGTGTCAAAAGCCATTTCCATTCATTGATGCCGGCAGAGATAGGAAATGGAGACAGCTCTTTGAAGGTGGTTAAAATGTAAATCCCAGAACCTTTTTACAGTGAATGCGGAGAGACAATGTGACATTCCAGTAAGGTCTGCCTGACTTTCCAAGCTCCTAATATATGAGAGAAACATAATATACAAAACCTGAAAGAGCTCAGCCACTGAATTCTAGATTTGGAGCATTGGATCAGAATAATGCCTAGAGAGGCGTTATCCGAAATTGAAGGGTTTCGCAAATCCCACACTGACCTTCTGTGGGTTCAAATTGGGAACCCATTGACTCGATTCAAGGCTGTAAATCACTCCGGGCTACCTGTTTTCTGTACCTAAACCACCCCGAACCCCTCGATTACATTCCAGGCTTTAACTCACTCCGGGATATCTGTTATTCTGTAACATAAACCAGCCCGAACCCCTTGATTAGATTCCAGGCTGTAACTCACCCTGGGCTATCTGTTTTCTGTATGTAAACCACCCCGAACCCCTCGATTACATTCCAGGCTTTAACTCACTCCAGGCTATCTGTTATTCTGTATATAAACTACTCTGTACGCCTCAATGAGATTCCAGGCAGTAACTCACTCCGGGGTATCTGTTATTTTGTAAAGAAAAAACACTCTGAAACCCTCAATTAGATTCCAGGCTGTAACTCACTCCAGGCTGTTTGTTATTCTGTATATAAACCACTATGAACCCCTCAATTAAATTCCAGGCTGTAACTCACTCCGGGCTATCTGTTATTCTTATATAAACCACCCTGAACCCCTCAATAGATTCCAGGCAGTTACTCACTGTGGGCTATCAGTTATTCTGTATATTACCGATTCAGAACCCCTCAATTAGATTCCAGTCTGTAACTCTCTCTGGGATATCAGTTATTCTTTATATAAACCACTCTGAAAACCTCAATTAGATTCCAATCTGTAACTCACTCTGGGCTATCTGTTATTCTGTATATAAACCACTCTGAACCCCTCAATTAGATTCCAGGCTGTAACCCACTTCGGGATATTTGTTATTCTGTATATAAACCACCCTGAACCCCTCATATAGATTCCAGAATGTAACTCACTCCGGGATACCTGTTATTCTGTATATAAACCACTCTGAACCCCGCAATTAGATTCCAGAATGTAACTCACTCCGGGATATCTGTTATTCTGTATATAAACCACTCTGAACGCCTCAATTAGATTCCAGACTGTAACTCACTCCAGGATATCTGTTATTCTGTATATAAACCACTCTGAACCCCTCAATTAGATTCCAGGCTGGAACTCACTCCGGGATATCTGTTATTCTGTATCATAAACCAGAGTATTTGAGCTACGGGGAGAGGCTGAATAAGCTGAGGCTCTTTTCCCTGGAGCATCAGAGGCTGAGGGGTGACTTTATCGAGGTTTACAAAATCAAGAGGGGCATGGATAAAAAAATAGACAAAGTCTTTTCCTCGGTGTCGGGGAGTCCAGAACTAGAGGGCAGAGGTTTAGTGTGAGAGTGGAAAGATATGGAAGAGACCTAAGGGGCAACTTGTTCACTCAGAGGGTGGTCCATGAATGGAATGAACTGTCAGATGAAGAGGTGGAGGGTAGTACAATTGCAACATTTAAAATTCAGCTCGATGGGTATGTGAATGGGAAAGTTTTGGAGGGAGATGTGCCAAGTGCTTGAAAAAGAGACTAGAGTAGGTTAGGATATCTGGTCGGCATAGACGGGTTGGACCAAAGGGTCTATTTCCATGCTGTACATCCCTAGGAGTGAATGACTCCGCGATTTTGTGACTCACGACATTCTGTCCATAAACCACACTAGACCCCTTCATTAGATTCCAGGCTGTAACTGACCCCGGGCTATCTGTTATTCGGTATATAATCAGGCATGAACCCCTCAATTAGATTCCATACCTTAACTCACTCCAGGGTATCTGTTTTCTGTATATAAACCACCCCGATCCCCTCGATTAAATTCCAGGCTTTAACTCACTCCGTGCGAACTGTTATTCTGTATATAAACCACCCGGAACCCCTCAATTAGGTTCCAGGCTGGAACTCACTCCGGGCTATCTGTTATTCTGTATATAAACCACCCTGAACCCCTCAATTAGATTCCAGGCTGTAACTCAACCTGGGCTATCTGTTATTCTGTATATAAACCACTCTGAACCCCTCAATTAGATTTCAGGCTGTAACTTACCCCGGGCCATCTGTTCTTCTGAATATAAACCATCCTGAACCTCTCAATTAGATTCCAGGTGTACATGATGATTAGGGGGTTAGATAGGGTTGACAGTGAGAACCTTTTTCCACGTATGGAGTCAGCTATTACAAGGGGGCATAGCTTTAAATTACGGGCGGGGGTGGTGTAGATATAGGACTGATGTTAGGGGTAGGTTCTTCACTCAGCGAGTCGTAAGTTCATGGAATGCCCTGCCAGTAGCAGTAGTGGACTCTCCCTCTTTATGGGTATTTAAGCGGGCACTGGATAGGTATATGGAGGATAGTGGGTTAGTGTAGGTTAGGTGGGCTTTGATCGGTGCAACATCGAGGGCCGAAGGGCCTGTACTGCGCTGTATCCTTCTATGTTCTATGTTCCATGTTCTAACTCACCCCGGGCTACCTGTTTTTCTGTATATAATAAACCATGAACCCCTCAATTAGATTCCAGGCTGTAACTCACTCTGGGCTACCTGTTATTCCGTATATAAACAAACCTGAACCCCTCAATTAGATTCCAGGTGGTAACTCACTCCGTGCTATCTGTTATTCTGTATATAAACCACTCTGAACCCCTCAATTAGATTCCAGGCTGTAACTCACTCCGGGCTATCTGTTATTCTGTATATAAACCACTCTGAACCCCTCATTTAGATTCCAGGCTGTACCTCACTCCGGGATATCTATTATTCTGTATATAAACTACTCTGAACCCCTCAATTAGATTCCAGGCTGTAACTCACTCCGGGGTATCTGTTATTCTGTATATAAACAGGCCTGAACCACTCAATTAGATTCCAGGCTGTAACTCAGTCCAGGCTATCTGTTATTCTGTATATAAACCACCCTGAACCCCTCAATTAGATTCCAGGCTGTAACCCAACCTGGGCTTTCTTGTATTTTGTATATAAACCACTCTGAACCCGTCAATTAGATTCCAGGCTGTAACTCACTCCGGGATATCTGTTATTCTGTATATAAACAGGCCTGAACCCCTCAATTAGATTCCATGCCTTAACTCACTCCAGGGTATCTGTTTTCTGTACATAAACCACCCCGATCCCCTCGATTAAATTCCAGGCTTTAACTCACTCCGGGCTATCTGTTATTCTGTATATAAACCACTCTGAACCTCTCAATTAGATTCCAGGCTGTAACTCACCCCGGGATATCTGTTATTCTGTATATAAACCACTCTGAAGGCCTCAATTAGATTCCAGGCTGTAACTCACTCCGGGCTATTTGTTATTCTGTATATACACCACTCTGAACCTCTCAATTAGATTCCAGGCTGTAACTCAGTCCAGGCTATCTGTTATTCTGTATATAAACCACTCTGAACCCCTCAATTAGATTCCAATGGTGTAACTCGCTCTGGACTATCTGTTATTCTGTATATTAACCACTCTGAAGGCCTCAATTAGATCCAGACTGTAACTCACTCCAGGATATCTGTTATTCTGTATATAAACCACTCTGAACCCCTCAATTAGATTCCAAGCTGTAACTCACTCCGGGCTATCTGTTATTGTCTATATAAACAACTCTGAAGGCCTCAATTATATCCAGACTGTAACTCACTCCAGGATATCTGTTATTCTGTATTTTAACCACTCTGAACCCCTCAATTAGATTCCAGGCTGTAACTCACTCCGGGATATCTGTTATTCTGTAACATAAACCAGAGGATTTGAGCTACGGGGAGAGTCTGAATAGGCTGAGGCTGTTTTCCCTGGAGCAACAGAGGCTGAGGGGTGACTTTATCGAAGTTTATAAAATCATGACGGGCATGGATAGGAAAAATAGACAAAGTCTTTTCCTCGGTGTCGGGGAGTCCAGAACTAGAGGGCAGAGGTTTAGTGTGAGAGGGGAAAGATATGGAAGAGACCGATGGGGCAACTTGTTCACTCAGAGAGTGGTCCATGAATGGAATGAACTATCAGAGGAAGTGGTGGAGGGTAGTACAATTGCAATATTTAAAATTCAGCTCGGTGGGTTTATGAATGGGAAAGTGCTTGAAAAAGATACTGGAGTAGGTTAGGATATCTGGTCGGCATAGACGGGTTGGACCAAAGGGTCTGTTTCCATGCTGTACATCTCTAGGACTGTATGACTCCGCGATTTTGTGACTTACTACTTGTTATCTGTTATTCTGTATGTAACCCACCCTGAACACCTCGATTTGATTCCAGGCTGTAACTCACTCTGGGCTATCTGTTATTCTGTATTTTAACCACCCTGAACCCATTGATTTGATTCCACTTCCTGTCATGTTAAGCTCATGTTCCCAACACAATCTAATCTCAATAATGATCAATGTATCACTGGTCCTCCTATCTGCTGGCACTACCATCATGTTAACTTACTGATGTTTACGTACATGATCAGCTGTAGCATCTCAACAATACTGCTTCAGAATATCTCATCGTTTTACACAGAAACATTCAGCTTTTTCTATTCTTACTGCAAATCACCTACCAGAATATTCTCTTGCACCTGCCAATGTTTTCAATATAATTCACAAAACACTGACAGCAAAATAGATGACATGATAGGATGGAGCAAACTGTTACACTCAGTACCTTCATGTTACAATGTAATAATATCCAGTCAGAAACATGCCCTGGGTCTGGGACAAAACCTCCCTGGGTCTGGAAGTGGGGACTGGGCAGAGAACGGGTTTTTTGTCTGTCACTGAGTTAGTTTGGAAATCTGTGCTGCACCTGGACATTTCTCCACATTATATACAGTTTCTATGTGTGGGTGTGTGTGTGTGATGGAGAGAGTTTAAACTGAGGTTAACTCTGCGTCTCTGCTTAGGGATTCCCTGTCTTTCAGATATTTGACTGCAACATCAGAGAAAGTGTGGGTTTCTGCCTGTTTCTCTCCCATCTTTCAGAACACATGGAAACCTCCACATAAAGCAGTTGAATCCTGTCTGGCTCAGCTCATTGTTGAGTTGGTCCATGGTGGGTAATTTCTCCTCTGCTTTCTCTCCTCTCGTACCCTGTTGCTCTGTCGATAAATCACCCAATACCCTCAATTTGAATGCAATCTGCAACTCACTCCAGTCGATCTGTTATTCTGTATATAACCCACCCTGAACACCTCGATTCGATTCCAAGCTGTAACTCACTCCAGGCTATCGATTATTCTGTACATAACCCACCCTGAACACCTCGATTTGATTCCAAGCTGTAACTCACTCCAGGCTATCGATTATTCTGTACATAACCCACCCTGAACACCTCGATTTGATTCCAAGCTGTAACTCACTCCAGGCTATCGATTATTCTGTACATAACCCACCCTGAACACCTCGATTTGATTCCAAGCTGTAACTCACTCCAGGCTATCGATTATTCTGTACATAACCCACCCTGAAAACCTCGATTCGATTCCAAGCTGCAACTCACTCCAGTATATCTGTTATTCTATATGCAACCCAACCTGAACACCTCGATTCGATTCCAAGCTGTAACTCACTCCAGTCTATCTGTTATTCTGTACATAACCCACCCTGAACACCTCAATTCAATTCCAAGCTGTTACTCACTCTGGGCTATCTGTTATTTTGTATATAACCCACCTTGAACACCTCGATTCAACTCCAGGCTGTAACTCACTCCAGGCTATCTGTTAATCTGTATGGAACCCACCGGAAAACATCGATTCAATTACAAGCTGTAACTCACTCCAGGCTATCTGTTATTCTGTATATAAACTACCCTGAACCCCGTGATTAGATTCCAGGCTGTAACTCACCCTGGGCTATTTGTTATTCTGTATATAAATCACGCTGAACCCCGCGATTCGATTCCAGGCTGTAACTAACTCCGAGCCATCTGTTATTCTGAATATAAACCACCCTGAACCCCTCTATTGGATTCCAGGCTATATCTCATTCTGTGGCATCTGTTATTCTGTATATAAATCACTGTGAACTCCTCAATTAGGTTCAAGGCTTTAGCTCACTCAGGGCTATCTGTTATTCTGTATATAAACTAGCCTGAACCCCTCAATTAGATTCCATGCCTTAACTCACTCCAGGGTATCAGTTTTCTGTATATAAACCACCCCAAACCCCTCGATTACATTCCAGGCTTTAAATGACTCCGGGATATCTGTTATTCTGTAACATAAACCAGCCTGAAACCCTTGATTAGATTTCAGGCTGTAACTCACCCCGGGATATCTGTTATTCTGGATATAAACCACTCTGAACCCCTCAATTAGATTCCAGGCTGTAACTCACTCCGGGCTATCTGTTATTCTGTATATAAACCACTCTGAACCCCTCAATTAGGTTCCAGGCTGTAACTCACTCTGCGCTATCTGTTATTCTGTATATAAACCACTCTGAAGGCCTCAATTAGATCCAGACTGTAACTCACTCTGGGATATCTGTTATTCTGTATATAAACCACTCTGAACCCCTCAATTAGATTCCAGGCTGTAACTCACTCCGGGTTATCTGTTATTCTGTATATTAACCACTCTGAAGGCCTCAATTAGATCCAGACTGTAACTCACTCCAGGATATCTGTTATTCTGTATAGAAACCAATCCGAACCCCTCAATTAGATTCCAGGCTGTAACTCACTCCGGGCTATCTGTTATTGTCTATATAAACCACTCTGAAGGCCTCAATTAGATCCAGACTGTAACTCACTCCAGGATATCTGTTATTCTGTATATAAACCACTCTGAACACCTCAATTAGATTCCAGGCTGTAACTCACTCCGGGATATCTGTTATTCTGTAACATAAACCAGAGTATTTGAGCTACGGCTAGATTCTGAATAGGCTGAGGCTGTTTTCCCTGGAGCATCAGAGGCTGATGGGTGACTTTATCGAAGTTTATAAAATCATGACGGGCATGGATAGGAAAAATAGACAAAGTCTTTTCCTCGGTGTCGGGGTGTCCAGAACTAGAGGGCAGAGGTTTAGTGTGAGAGGGGAAAGATATGGAAGAGACCGATGGGGCAACTTGTTCACTCAGAGGGTGGTCCATGAATGGAATGAACTGTCAGAGGAAGTGGTGGAGGGTAGTACAATTGCAACATTTAAAATTCAGCTCGGTGGGTTTATGAATGGGAAGGTTTTGGAGGGAGATGTGCCAAGTGCTTGAAAAAGATACTGGAGTAGGTTAGGATATCTGGTCGGCATAGACGGGTTGGACCAAAGGGTCTGTTTCCATGCTGTACATCTCCAGGACTGTATGACTCCGCGATTTTGTGACTCACTACTTGTTATTTGTTATTGTGTATGTAACCCACCCTGAACACCTCGATTTGATTCCAGGCTGTAACTCACTCTGGGCTATCTGTTATTCTGTATTTTAACCACCCTGAACCCATTGATTTGATTCCACTTCCTGTCATGTTAAGCTCATGTTCCCAACACAATCTAATCTCAATAATGATCAATGTATCACTGGTCCTCCTATCTGCTGGCACTACCATCATGTTAACTTACTGATGTTTACGTACATGATCAGCTGTAGCATCTGAACAATACTGCTTCAGAATATCTCATCGTTTTACACAGAAACATTCAGCTTTTTCTATTCTTACTGCAAATCACCTACCAGAATATTCTCTTGCACCTGCCAATGTTTTCAATATAATTCACAAAACACTGACAGCAAAATAGATGACATGATAGGATGGAGCAAACTGTTACACTCAGTACCTTCATGTTACAATGTAATAATATCCAGTCAGAAACATGCCCTGGGTCTGGGACAAAACCTCCCTGGGTCTGGAAGTGGGGACTGGGCAGAGAACGGGTTTTTTGTCTGTCACTGAGTTAGTTTGGAAATCTGTGCTGCACCTGGACATTTCTCCACATTATATACAGTTTCTATGTGTGGGTGTGTGTGTGTGATGGAGAGAGTTTAAACTGAGGTTAACTCTGCGTCTCTGCTTAGGGATTCCCTGTCTTTCAGATATTTGACTGCAACATCAGAGAAAGTGTGGGTTTCTGCCTGTTTCTCTCCCATCTTTCAGAACACATGGAAACCTCCACATAAAGCAGTTGAATCCTGTCTGGTTCAGCTCATTGTTGAGTTGGTCCATGGTGGGTAATTTCTCCTCTGCTTTCTCTCCTCTCGTACCCTGTTGCTCTGTCGATAAATCACCCAATACCCACAATTTGAATGCAATCTGCAACTCACTCCAGTCTATCTGTTATTCTGTATATAACCCACCCTGAACACCTCGATTCGATTCCAAGCTGTAACTCACTCCAGGCTATCGATTATTCTGTACATAACCCACCCTGAACACCTCGATTTGATTCCAAGCTGTAACTCACTCCAGGCTATCGATTATTCTGTACATAACCCACCCTGAAAACCTCGATTCGATTCCAAGCTGCAACTCACTCCAGTATATCTGTTATTCTATATGCAACCCAACCTGAACACCTCGATTCGATTCCAAGCTGTAACTCACTCCAGTCTATCTGTTATTCTGTACATAACCCACCCTGAACACCTCAATTCAATTCCAAGCTGTTACTCACTCTGGGCTATCTGTTATTTTGTATATAACCCACCTTGAACACCTCGATTCAACTCCAGGCTGTAACTCACTCCAGGCTATCTGTTAATCTGTATGGAACCCACCGGAACACATCGATTCAATTACAAGCTGTAACTCACTCCAGGCTATCTGTTATTCTGTATATAAACTACCCTGAACCCCGTGATTAGATTCCAGGCTGTAACTCACCCTGGGCTATTTGTTATTCTGTATATAAATCACGCTGAACCCCGCGATTCGATTCCAGGCTGTAACTAACTCCGAGCCATCTGTTATTCTGAATATAAACCACCCTGAACCCCTCTATTGGATTCCAGGCTATATCTCATTCTGTGGCATCTGTTATTCTGTATATAAATCACTGTGAACTCCTCAATTAGGTTCAAGGCTTTAGCTCACTCAGGGCTATCTGTTATTCTGTATATAAACTAGCCTGAACCCCTCAATTAGATTCCATGCCTTAACTCACTCCAGGGTATCAGTTTTCTGTATATAAACCACCCCAAACCCCTCGATTACATTCCAGGCTTTAAATGACTCCGGGATATCTGTTATTCTGTAACATAAACCAGCCTGAAACCCTTGATTAGATTTCAGGCTGTAACTCACCCCGGGATATCTGTTATTCTGGATATAAACCACTCTGAACCCCTCAATTAGATTCCAGGCTGTAACTCACTCCGGGCTATCTGTTATTCTGTATATAAACCACTCTGAACCCCTCAATTAGGTTCCAGGCTGTAACTCACTCTGCGCTATCTGTTATTCTGTATATAAACCACTCTGAAGGCCTCAATTAGATCCAGACTGTAACTCACTCTGGGATATCTGTTATTCTGTATATAAACCACTCTGAACCCCTCAATTAGATTCCAGGCTGTAACTCACTCCGGGCTATCTGTTATTCTGTATATTAACCACTCTGAAGGCCTCAATTAGATCCAGACTGTAACTCACTCCAGGATATCTGTTATTCTGTATAGAAACCAATCCGAACCCCTCAATTAGATTCCAGGCTGTAACTCACTCCGGGCTATCTGTTATTGTCTATATAAACCACTCTGAAGGCCTCAATTAGATCCAGACTGAAACTCACTCCAGGATATCTGTTATTCTGTATATAAACCACTCTGAACACCTCAATTAGATTCCAGGCTGTAACTCACTCCGGGATATCTGTTATTCTGTAACATAAACCAGAGTATTTGAGCTACGGGGAGAGTCTGAATAGGCTGAGGCTTTTTTCCCTGGAGCATCAGAGGCTGATGGGTGACTTTATCGAAGTTTATAAAATCATGACGGGCATGGATAGGAAAAATAGACAAAGTCTTTTCCTCGGTGTCGGGGAGTCCAGAACTAGAGGGCAGAGGTTTAGTGTGAGAGGGGAAAGATATGGAAGAGACCGATGGGGCAACTTGTTCACTCAGAGGGTGGTCCATGAATGGAATGAACTGTCAGAGGAAGTGGTGGAGGGTAGTACAATTGCAACATTTAAAATTCAGCTCGGTATGGTTTATGAAAGGGAAAGTTTTGGAGGGAGATGTGCCAAGTGCTTGAAAAAGATACTGGAGTAGGTTAGGATATCTGGTCGGCATAGACGGGTTGGACCAAAGGGTCTGTTTCCATGCTGTACATCTCCAGGACTGTATGACTCCGCGATTTTGTGACTCACTACTTGTTATTTGTTATTGTGTATGTAACCCACCCTGAACACCTCGATTTGATTCCAGGCTGTAACTCACTCTGGGCTATCTGTTATTCTGTATTTTAACCACCCTGAACCCATTGATTTGATTCCACTTCCTGTCATGTTAAGCTCATGTTCCCAACACAATCTAATCTCAATAATGATCAATGTATCACTGGTCCTCCTATCTGCTGGCACTACCATCATGTTAACTTACTGATGTTTACGTACATGATCAGCTGTAGCATCTGAACAATACTGCTTCAGAATATCTCATCGTTTTACACAGAAACATTCAGCTTTTTCTATTCTTACTGCAAATCACCTACCAGAATATTCTCTTGCACCTGCCAATGTTTTCAATATAATTCACAAAACACTGACAGCAAAATAGATGA
Organism: Chiloscyllium punctatum; assembly: GCF_047496795.1. Lineage (NCBI taxonomy): Eukaryota > Metazoa > Chordata > Chondrichthyes > Orectolobiformes > Hemiscylliidae > Chiloscyllium > Chiloscyllium punctatum. Next base: position 61,092,245 of record NC_092751.1, on the reverse strand, counting down.
CATGATAGGATGGAGCAAACTGTTACACTCAGTACCTTCATGTTACAATGTAATAATATCCAGTCAGAAACATGCCCTGGGTCTGGGACAAAACCTCCCTGGGTCTGGAAGTGGGGACTGGGCAGAGAACGGGTTTTTTGTCTGTCACTGAGTTAGTTTGGAAATCTGTGCTGCACCTGGACATTTCTCCACATTATATACAGTTTCTATGTGTGGGTGTGTGTGTGTGATGGAGAGAGTTTAAACTGAGGTTAACTCTGCGTCTCTGCTTAGGGATTCCCTGTCTTTCAGATATTTGACTGCAACATCAGAGAAAGTGTGGGTTTCTGCCTGTTTCTCTCCCATCTTTCAGAACACATGGAAACCTCCACATAAAGCAGTTGAATCCTGTCTGGCTCAGCTCATTGTTGAGTTGGTCCATGGTGGGTAATTTCTCCTCTGCTTTCTCTCCTCTCGTACCCTGTTGCTCTGTCGATAAATCACCCAATACCCACAATTTGAATGCAATCTGCAACTCACTCCAGTCTATCTGTTATTCTGTATATAACCCACCCTGAACACCTCGATTCGATTCCAAGCTGTAACTCACTCCAGGCTATCGATTATTCTGTACATAACCCACCCTGAACACCTCGATTTGATTCCAAGCTGTAACTCACTCCAGGCTATCGATTATTCTGTACATAACCCACCCTGAAAACCTCGATTCGATTCCAAGCTGCAACTCACTCCAGTATATCTGTTATTCTATATGCAACCCAACCTGAACACCTCGATTCGATTCCAAGCTGTAACTCACTCCAGTCTATCTGTTATTCTGTACATAACCCACCCTGAACACCTCAATTCAATTCCAAGCTGTTACTCACTCTGGGCTATCTGTTATTTTGTATATAACCCACCTTGAACACCTCGATTCAACTCCAGGCTGTAACTCACTCCAGGCTATCTGTTAATCTGTATGGAACCCACCGGAACACATCGATTCAATTACAAGCTGTAACTCACTCCAGGCTATCTATTATTCTGTATATAAACTACCCTGAACCCCGTGATTAGATTCCAGGCTGTAACTCACCCTGGGCTATTTGTTATTCTGTATATAAATCACGCTGAACCCCGCGATTCGATTCCAGGCTGTAACTAACTCCGAGCCATCTGTTATTCTGAATATAAACCACCCTGAACCCCTCTATTGGATTCCGGGCTATATCTCATTCTGTGGCATCTGTTATTCTGTATATAAATCACTGTGAACTCCTCAATTAGGTTCAAGGCTTTAGCTCACTCAGGGCTATCTGTTATTCTGTATATAAACTAGCCTGAACCCCTCAATTAGATTCCATGCCTTAACTCACTCCAGGGTATCAGTTTTCTGTATATAAACCACCCCAAACCCCTCGATTACATTCCAGGCTTTAAATGACTCCGGGATATCTGTTATTCTGTAACATAAACCAGCCTGAAACCCTTGATTAGATTTCAGGCTGTAACTCACCCCGGGATATCTGTTATTCTGGATATAAACCACTCTGAACCCCTCAATTAGATTCCAGGCTGTAACTCACTCCGGGCTATCTGTTATTCTGTATATAAACCACTCTGAACCCCTCAATTAGGTTCCAGGCTGTAACTCACTCTGCGCTATCTGTTATTCTGTATATAAACCACTCTGAAGGCCTCAATTAGATCCAGACTGTAACTCACTCTGGGATATCTGTTATTCTGTATATAAACCACTCTGAACCCCTCAATTAGATTCCAGGCTGTAACTTACTCCGGGCTATCTGTTATTCTGTATATTAACCACTCTGAAGGCCTCAATTAGATCCAGACTGTAACTCACTCCAGGATATCTGTTATTCTGTATAGAAACCAATCCGAACCCCTCAATTAGATTCCAGGCTGTAACTCACTCCGGGCTATCTGTTATTGTCTATATAAACCACTCTGAAGGCCTCAATTAGATCCAGACTGTAACTCACTCCAGGATATCTGTTATTCTGTATATAAACCACTCTGAACCCCTCAATTAGATTCCAGGCTGTAACTCACTCCGGGATATCTGTTATTCTGTAACATAAACCAGAGTATTTGAGCTACGGGGAGAGTCTGAATAGGCTGAGGCTGTTTTCCCTGGAGCATCAGAGGCTGATGGGTGACTTTATCGAAGTTTATAAAATCATGACGGGCATGGATAGGAAAAATAGACAAAGTCTTTTCCTCGGTGTCGGGGAGTCCAGAACTAGAGGGCAGAGGTTTAGTGTGAGAGGGGAAAGATATGGAAGAGACCGATGGGGCAACTTGTTCACTCAGAGGGTGGTCCATGAATGGAATGAACTGTCAGAGGAAGTGGTGGAGGGTAGTACAATTGCAACATTTAAAATTCAGCTCGGTGGGTTTATGAAAGGGAAAGTTTTGGAGGGAGATGTGCCAAGTGCTTGAAAAAGATACTGGAGTAGGTTAGGATATCTGGTCGGCATAGACGGGTTGGATCAAAGGGTCTGTTTCCATGCTGTACATCTCTAGGACTGTATGACTCCGCGATTTTGTGACTCACTACTTGTTATTTGTTATTCTGTATGTAACCCACCCTGAACACCTCGATTTGATTCCAGGCTGTAACTCACTCTGGGCTATCTGTTATTCTGTATTTTAACCACCCTGAACCCATTGATTTGATTCCACTTCCTGTCATGTTAAGCTCATGTTCCCAACACAATCTAATCTCAATAATGATCAATGTATCACTGGTCCTCCTATCTGCTGGCACTACCATCATGTTAACTTACTGATGTTTACGTACATGATCAGCTGTAGCATCTGAACAATACTGCTTCAGAATTTCTCATCATTTTACAAAGAAACATTCAGCTTTTTCTATTCTTACTGCCAATCACCTTCCAGAATATTCTCTTGCACCTGCCAATGTTTTCAATATAATTCACAAAACACTGACAGCAAAATAGATGATATGATAGGATGTAGCAAACTGTTACACTCAGTACCTTCATGTTACAATGTAATAATATCCAGTCAGAAACATGCCCTGGGTCAGGGATAACGTCTCCCTGGGTCTGGAAGTGGGGACTGGGCAGAGAACGGGGTTTTTGTCTGTCACTGAGTTAGTTTGGAAATCTGTGCTGCACATGGACATTTCTCCCCATTATATTCAGTTTCTATGTGTGGGTGTGTGTGTGTGATGGAGAGAGTTTAAACTGAGTTTAACTCTGCGTCTCTGCTGAGGCATTCCCTGTTTTCAGATATTTGACTGCAACATCATAGAAAGTGTGGGTTTCTGCCTGTTTCTCTCCCATCTTTCAGAACACATGGAAACCTCCACATAAAGCATTTGAATCCTGTCTGGCTCAGCTCATTGTTGAGTTCGTCCATGGTGGGTAATTTCTCCTCTGCTTTCTCTCCTCTCGTATCCTGTTGCTCTGTCGATAAATCACCCAATACCCTCAATTTGAATGCAATCTGCAACTCACTCCAGTCTATCTGTTATTGTGTATGGAACCCACCCTGAACACCTCGATTTGATTCCAAGCTGCAACTCTCTCCAGGCTATCGGTTATTCTGTATATAACCCACCCTGAACACCTCGATTCGATTCCAAGCTGCAACTCACTCCAGTATATCTGTTATTCTATATGCAACCCAACCTGAACACCTCAATTCAATTCCAAGCTGTAACTCACTCCAGTCTATCTGTTATTCTGTACATAACCCACCCTGAACACCTCAATTCAATTCCAAGCTGTAACTCACTCCGGGCTGTCTGTTATTCTGCATATAAACCACCTGAACCCCGTGATTAGATTCCAGGCTGTAACTCACTCCAGGCTATCTGTTATTCTGTATGGAACCCACCTGAACACATCGATTCGATTACGAGCTGTAACTCACTCCAGGCTATCTGTTATTCTGTATATAAACGACACCTGAACCCCGTGATTACATTCCAGGCTGTAACTCACCCTGGGCTATTTGTTATTCTGTATATAAATCACGCTGAACCCCGCGATTCGATTCCAGGCTGTAACTAACTCCGAGCCATCTGTTATTCTGAATATAAACCACCCTGAACCCCTCTATTGGATTCCAGGCTATATCTCATTCTGTGGCATCTGTTATTCTGTATAAAAATCACTGTGAACTCCTCAATTAGGTTCAAGGAATTAGCTCACTCAGGGCTATCTGTTATTCTGTATATAAACAAGCCTGAACCCCTCAATTAGATTCCATGCCTTAACTCACTCCAGGGTATCAGTTTTCTGTATATGAACCACCCCAAACCCCTCGATTACATTCCAGACTTTAAATGACTCCGGGATATCTGTTATTCTGTAACATAAACCAGCCTGAACCCCTTGATTAGATTTCAGGCTGTAACTCACTGCGCTATCTGTTATTCTGTATATAAACCACTCTGAACCCCTCAATTAGATCCAGACTGTAACTCACTCCGGGATATCTGTTATTCTGTATATAAACCACTCTGAACCCCTCAATTAGATTCCAGGCTGTAACTCACTCCGGGCTATCTGTTATTCTGTATATAAACCACTTTGAAGGCCTCAATTAGATCCAGACTGTAACTCACTCCAGGATATCTGTTATTCTGTATATAAACCACTCTGAACCCCTCAATTAGATTCCAGGCTGTAACTCAGTCCAGGCTATCTGTTATTCTGTATATAAACCACTCTGAAGGCCTCAATTAGATTCCAGGCTGTAACTCACTCCGGGCTATTTGTTATTCTGTATATAAACCACTCTGAACCTCTCAATTAGATTCCAGGCTGTAACTCAGTCCAGGCTATCTGTTATTCTGTATATAAACCACTCTGAACCCCTCAATTAGATTCCAGGCTGTAACTCACTCTGGACTATCTGTTATTCTGTAAATAAACCACTCTGAACACCTCAATTAGATTCCAGGCTGTAACTCACTCCGGGATATCAGTTATTCTGTATATAAACCACTCTGAAGGCCTCAATTAGATCCAGACTGAAACTCACTCCAGGATATCTGTTATTCTGTATATAAACCACTCTGAAACCCTTAATTAGATTCCAGGCTGTAACTCACTCCGGGCTATCTGTTATTCTGTATATAAACCACTCTGAAGGCCTCAATTAGATTCCAGGCTGTAACTCACTCCAGGATATCTGTTATTCTGTATATAAACCACTCTGAACCCCTCAATTAGATTCCAGGCTGTAACTCACTCCGGGCTATCTGTTATTGTCTATATAAACCACTCTGAAGGCCTCAATTAGATCCAGACTGTAACTCACTCCAGGATATCTGTTATTCTGTATATAAACCACTCCGAACCCCTCAATTAGATTCCAGGCTGTAACTCACTCCGGGCTATCTGTTATTCTGTATATAAACCACTCTGAAGGCCTCAATTAGATTCCAGGCTGTAACTCACTCCGGGCTATTTGTTATTCTGTATATAAACCACTCTGAACCTCTCAATTAGATTCCAGGCTGTAACTCAGTCCAGGCTATCTGTTATTCTGTATATAAACCACTCTGAACCCCTCAATTAGATTCCAGGCTGTAACTCACTCTGGACTATCTGTTATTCTGTAAATAAACCACTCTGAACACCTCAATTAGATTCCAGGCTGTAACTCACTCCGGGATATCTGTTATTCTGTATATAAACCACTCTGAAGGCCTCAATTAGATCCAGACGGTAACTCACTCCAGGATATCTGTTATTCTGTATATAAACCACTCTGAACCCCTTAATTAGATTCCAGGCTGTAACTCACTCCGGGCTATCTGTTATTCTGTATATAAACCACTCTGAATGCCTCAATTAGATTCCAGGCTGTAACTCACTCCAGGATATCTGTTATTCTCTATATAAACCACTCTGAACCCCTCAATTAGATTCCAATGGTGTAACTTGCTCTGGACTATCTGTTATTCTGTATATTAACCACTCTGAAGGCCTCAATTAGATCCAACCTGTAACTCATTCTGGCCTACCTGTTATTCTGTATATAAACAACCCTGAACCCCTCAATTAGATTCCAGGTTGTAACGCACTGTGGGCTACCTGTTATTCTGTACATGAACCACCCTAAACCCCTCAATTAGATTCCAGGATATAACTCACTCCGGGTTACCTGTTATTTTGTACATAATTCACCCTGAAATTAGCAATTAGATTGCAGGCTGTAACTCTTTCCGGCCTTTCTGTTATTCCGTATATAAACCACCCCGTACCCCTCGATTAGATTCCAGTCTGTCCCTCACTCCTGGGTACCTCATATGCTGTATGTAAACCCGAAACACCTCAATTAGATTCCAGTCTGGAAATCACTTCTGGGGATCTGTTATTGGATATGTGTAGTGATCCTTGTTGGATGTTAGACCGAAGACAAGATAAACTAAATGGTCAAATGTTACATTGGGAGCAGGAACACAGAAAGCTGCTGGTTCATTTCTGTCCTGTTACATATCTCCAAGTTTCAGATTGGGGCTGAATTTCTGTCACAATGGGGAAAGTCTCAAAAGCTGTTTACTGTCCTGCATGAATGCATCATCATAACATGAATTCTCTTGCAAGATAGGAAATAGAGACAGCTTCTGGAAGGTGTCTGTATCCCTGTGTGTGTGATTCTGTGTGTCTGTGATTCTGTGTGCATGTCCAATGTTTTATATATTTTTAAACTGTATTGATGTTGCCAGTCTCTCTTGCTTTTCCTTATTTATAAACTCAATGTCATCATTTTGCTGATATAAAATGGTGGCTGTGGATAAATCTAAAATGTCTGCCTGACTGATATGTGTCAGGAATACTTTCAGCAAGGGAGAGGGGGCAATGTGTCAAAAGCCATTTCCATTCATTGATGCCAGCAGATATAGGAAATGGAGACAGCTCTTTGAAGGTGGTTAAAATGTAAATCCCAGAACCTTTTTACAGTGAATGCGGAGAGACAATGTGACATTCCAGTAAGGTCTGCCTGACTTTCCAAGCTCCTAATATATGAGAGAAACATAATATACAAAACCTGAAAGAGCTCAGCCACTGAATTGTAGATTTGGAGCATTGGATCAGAATAATGCCTAGAGAGGCGTTATCCGAAATTGAAGGGTTTCTCAAATCCCACACTGACCTTCTGTGGGTTCAAATTGGGAACCCATTGACTAGATTCAAGGCTGTAAATCACTCCGGGCTATCGTTTTATTCTGTCCATAAACCACACTGAACCCCTTGATTAGATTCCAGGATGTGACGCACTCTGGACTATCTGTTATTCTGTATATAAACCACCCTGAACCCTTCAATTAGATTCCAGGCTGTAACTCACTCCGGGATATCTGTTGTTTTGTATATAATCCACTCTGAACGCCTCAATTAGATTCCAGGCTGTAACTCACCCTGGGCTATATGTCATTCTCTATATAAACCACTCTGAAACGCTCAATTAGATTCCAGGCCGTAACTCACTCTGGGATATCTCTTATTCTGTATATAAACCGCTCTGAAACCCTCAATTAGATTCCAGGCTGTAACTCACCCTGGGCTATCTGTTATTCTATATATAAACCACTTTACACCCCTCAATTAGATTCCAGGCAGTAACTCACTGTGGGCTATCTGTTATTCTGTATATAAACCACTCTGAACCCCTCAATAGATTCCAGGCAGTTTCTCACTGTGGGCTATCAGTTATTCTGTATATTAACGATTGAGAACCCCTCAATTAGATTCCAGGCTGTAACTCACTCTGGGCGATCTGTTATTCTGTATATAAAACACTCTGAACCCCTCAATTAGATTCCAGGCTGTAACTCACTCCGGGGAATCTGTTATTCTGTTTATAAACCACTCTGAAGCCCTCAATTAGATTCCAGGCTGTAACCCACTCCGGGCTATCTGTTATTCTGTGTATAAACCACTCTGAACCCCTCAATTAGATTCCAGGCTGGAACTCACTCCGGGATATCTGTTATTCTGTATATAAACCGCACTGAACCCCTCAATTTGATTCCAGGCTGTAACTCACTCCGGGCTATCTGGAATTCTGTATATAAACCACTCTGAACCCCTCAATTTGATTCCAGGCTGTAACACATTCCGGGATATCTGTTATTCTGTATATAAACCACTCTGAACCCCTCAATTTGATTCCCGCTGTCACTCACTCTGGGCTATCTGTAATTCTGTATATAAACCACTCTGAAGGCCTCAATTAGATTCCAGGATGTAACTCACTCTGGGCCAGCTGTTATTCTGTATATAATCCCCTCTGAACCCCTCAATTAGATTCCAGGCAGTAACTCACCCTGGGCCACATGTCATTCTCTATATAAACCACTCTGAACCCCTCAATAGATTCCAGGCAGTTACTCACTGTGGGCTTCAGTTATTCTGCATATTAACGATCCAGAACCCCTCAATTAGATTCCAGGCTGTAACACACACTGGGCTATCTGTTATTCTGTATATAAACCACTCTGAACCCCTCAATTAGATTCCAGTCTGTAACTCACCCTGGGTTATCTGTTATTCTGTATATAAACCACTCTGAACCCCTCAATTAGATTCCAGGCAGTTACACACTCTGGGCGATCTGTTATTCTGTATATTAACGATTCAGAACCCATAATTAGATTCCAGGCTGTAACTCACTCTGGGCTATCTGTTATTCTATATAAATCACCCTGAACCCCTCAATTAGATTCCAGGCTGTAACTCGCCCTGGGCTATATGTCAATCTCTATATAAAACACTTTGAACCCCTCAATTAGATTCCAGGCTGTAACTCACTCTGGGATGTCTGTTATTCTGTACATAAACCGCTCTGAACCCCTCAATTACATTCCAGGCTGTAACCCACCCCGGGCTATCTGTAATTCTGTATATAAACCACTCTGAAACCCTCAATTAGATTTCAGGCTGTAACTCACCCTGGGCTAACTGTTATTCTGTTTATAAACCACTCTAAACCCCTCAATTAGATTCCAGGCAGTTACTCACTGTGGGCTATCTGTTATTCTGTATAGAAACCACTTTGAACCCCTCAATAGATTCCAGGCTTTTACTCACTGTGGGCTATCATTTATTCTGTATATTAACGATTTAGAACCCCTCAATTAGATTCCAGGCTGTAACTCACTCTGGGCGATCTGTTATTCTGTATATAAAAAACTCTGAACCCTTAATTAGTTTCCAGGCTGTAACTCACTCCGGGATACCTGTAATGCTGTACATAAACCACTCTGATCCCCTCAATTAGTTTCCAGACTGTAACTCACTCCGGGCTATCTGTTATTCTGTATATAAACCACTCTGAACCACTCAATTAGATTCCAGGATGTAACTCACTCCGGGCAATCTGTTATTCTGTATATAAACCACTCTGAACCCCTCAATTAGATTCCAGACAGTAACTCACTCCGGGCTATCTGTTATTCTGTATATAAACCACTCTGAACCACTCAATTAGATTCCAGGCTGTAACTCACTCCGGGCAATCTGTTATTCTGTATATAAACCACTCTGAACCCCTCAATTAGATTCCAGGCTGTAACTCACTCCGGGCTATCTGTTATTCTGTATATAAACCACTCTGAACCTCTCAATTAGATTCCAGGGAGTAACCCACTCCGGGATATCTGTTATTCTGTATATTATCCACTCTGAACCCCTCAATTTGATTCCAGGCTGTAACCCACTTCGGGATATTTGTTATTCTGTATATAAACCCCCCTGAACCCCTCAAATAGATTCCAGACTGTAACTCACTCCGGGATATCTGTTATTCTGTAACATAAACCAGAGGATTTGAGCCACGGGGAGAGGCTGAATAAGCTGAGGCTGTTTTCCCTGGAGCATCAGAGGCTGAGGGGTGACTTTATCGAGGTTTATAAAATCATGACGGGCATGGATAGGAAAAATAGACAAATTCTTTTCCTCGCTGTAGTGGATTCCAGAACTAGAGGGCAGAGGTTTAGTGTGAGAGGGCAAAGATATGGAAGAGACCTACGGGGCAACTTGTTCACTCAGATGGTGGTCCATGAATGGAATGAACTGTCAGAGGAAGTGGTGGAGGGTAGTTCAATTGCAACATTTAAAATTAGGCTCGATGGGTATGTGAATGGGAAGGTTTTGGAGGGAGATGTGCCAAGTGCTTGAAAAAGAGACTAGAGTAGGTTAGGATATCTGGTCGGCATAGACGGGTTGGACCAAAGGGTCTATTTCCATGCTGTACATCCCTAGGAGTGTATGACTCCGCGATTTTGTGACTCACGACATTCTGTCAATAAACCACACTGAACCCCTTGATTAGTTTCCAGGCTGTAACTCACCCCGGGCTATCTGTTATTCTGTATATAAACAGGCCTGAACCCCTCAATTAGATTCCATGCCTTAACTCACTCCAGGGTATCTGTTTTCTGTATATAAACCACCCAGATCCCCGCAATTAAATTCCAGGCTTTAACTCACTCCGGGATATCTGTTTTTCTGTATATAAACCACTCTGAACCCCTCAATTAGATTCCAGGCTGGAGCTCACGCTGCTCTATCTGTTATTCTATATATAAATCACTCTGAACTCCTCGATTAGATTCCAGGCTGTAACTCACACCGGGCTATCTGTTATTCTGTATATAAATCACTCTGAACTCCTCGATTAGGTTCCAGGCCTTTGCTCACTCAGGGCTATCTGGTATTCTGTAAATAAACAAGCCTGAACCCCTCAATTCGAATCCAGGCTGTAACTCACTCTGGGCTATCTGTTATTCTGTATATAAACCACTCTGAACCCATTGATTTGATTCCACTTCCTGTCATGTTAAGCTCATGTTCCCAACACAATCTAATCTCAATAATGATCAATGTATCACTGGTCCTCCTATCCGCTGGCACTACCATCATGTTAACTTACTGATGTTTACGTACATGATCAGCTGTAGCATCTGAACAATACTGCTTCAGAATATCTCATCGTTTTACACAGAAACATTCAGCTTTTTCTATTCTTACTGCAAATCACCTTCCAGAATATTCTCTTGCACCTGCCAATGTTTTCAATACAATTCACAAAACACTGACAGCAAAATAGATGATATGATAGGATGTAGCAAACTGTTACACTCAGTACCTTCATGTTCCAATGTAACAATATCCAGTCAGAAACATGCCCTGGGTCAGGGATAAAGTCTCCCTGGGTCTGGAAGTGGGGACTGGGCAGAGAACGGGGTTTTTGTCTGTCACTGAGTTAGTTTGGAAATCTGTGCTGCACCTGGACATTTCTCCACATTATATTCAGTTTCTATGTGTGGGGGTGTGTGTGTGATGGAGAGAGTTTAAACTGAGTTTAACTCTGCGTCTCTGCTGAGGGATTCCCTGTTTTCAGATATTTGACTGCAACATCAGAGAAAGTGTGGGTTTCTGCCTGTTTCTCTCCCATCTTTCAGAACACATGGAAACCTCCACATAAAGCAGTTGAATCCTGTCTGGCTCAGCTCATTGTTGAGTTGGTCCATGGTGGGTAATTTCTCCTCTGCTTTCACTCCACTCGTATCCCGTTGCTCTGTCGATAAATCACCCAATACCCTCAATTTGAATGCAATCTGCAACTCACTCCAGGCTATCTGTTATTCTGTATACAAATCACCCTGAACCCCGTGATTAGATTCCAGGCTGTAACTCACTCTGGGCTATCTGTTATTCTGTATATAAATCACCCTGATACCCGCGATTCGATTCCAGGCTGTAACTCACTCCAGGCTATCTGTTATTCTGTATAAAAACTACGCTGAACCCCGTGATTAGATTCCAGGCTGTAACTCACCCCGGGCTATCTGTTATTCTGTATATAAATCACCCTGAACCCCGCGATTCGATTCCAGGCTGTAACTCACTCTGGGCTATCTGTTATTCTGTATATAAATCACCCTGAACCCCGCGATTCGATTCCAGGCTGTAACTCACTCTAGGATATCTGTTATTCTGTATATAAACTACCCTGAACCCCTTGATTAGATTCCAGGCTGTAACTCACCCCGGGCTATCTGTTATTCTGTATATAAACAGGCCTGAACCCCTCAATTAGATTCCAGGGTGTAACTAACCCTGGGCTATCTGTTATTATGTATATATACCACTCTGAACCCCTCAATTAGATTCCAGGCTGTAACTCACTCTGGGCTATCTGTTATTCTGTATCTAAACCACTCTGACCTCCGCAATTAGATTCCAGGCTGTACCTCACTCTGCGCTATCTGAGAGAGAGAGACACTCATTCTCTCTCACACAAGCATTCTCTCACACACTCATTCTCTCTCTCACACACTCATTCTCTCTCTCGCACACTCATTCTCTCACACACACACATTCGCTCTCTCTCTCTCCCATACTCATTCTCTCTCTCACGCGCGCATTCTCTCTCACAGACACATTCTCTTTCACACACATTCGCTCTCTCACAGACACATTCTCTTTCACACTCATTCTCTCTCTCACGCACGCATTCTCTCTCACACACTTATTCTCTCTCTCATACACGCATTCTCTCTCTCTCTCACACACACATTTTCTCTCTCACTCATGCATTCGCTCCGAGAGAGACACAGACAGAGAGAGAGAGGGACAGGGAGAATGAGGGGGAGACGGACAGAGAGAGAGAGGGAGAGTGAGAGAGAGAGAGAGAGAGGGACAGGGAGAGAGTGAGGGGGACAGGGACAGAGAGAGAGAGAGACACAGAGAGAGAGAGAGAGGGACAGTGAGAGAGAGAGAGAGAGAGAGGGACAGGGAGAGAGTGAGGGGGACAGGGACAGAGAGAGAGAGAGACACACAGAGAGAGAGAGAGAGAGAGACAGTGAGAGAGAGAGAGAGAGAGGTACAGGGATAGAGAGGGACAGGGAGAGAGAGAGAGGGACAGGGAGAGAGAGAGAGGGACAGGGAGAGAGAGGGACACAGAGAGAGAGTGAGGGACACAGGGAGAGAGAGTGGGACACAGGGAGAGAGAGAGGGACACAGGGAGAGAGAGTGGGACACAGGGAGAGAGTGTGACAGAGAGACCGAGGGACGGACAGAGAAAGAGAGAGTGAGGGATACAGAGAGAGGGACAGAGAGAGAGAGGAACACAGAGAGAGAGAGAGGGACACAGAGAGAGAGAGGGATTCACAGAGAGAGAGAGGGGCACAGAGAGAGAGAGGGACACAGAGAGAGTGGGGGGAGAGAGAGAGTGGGGGACACAGAGAGAGAGAATGCATGTGTGTGAGAGAGAGAGAATGTGTGTGTGTGAGAGGGAGAATGTGTGTGTGAGAGAATGAGTGTGTGAGAGAGAATGCGTGTGTGTGTGAGAGGGAGAGAATGCATGTGTGTGAGAGAGAATGTGTGTGTGCGAGAGAGAGAATGTGTGTGTGAGAGAATGAGTCTGTGAGAGAGAATGCGTGTGTGCGAGAGAGAAAATGCGTGTGTGAGAGAGAAAATGTGTGTGAGAGAGAGAATGCGTGTGTGCGAGAGAGAAAATGTGTGTGCAAGAGAGAGAATGCATGTGTGCGAGAGAGAGAATGCGTGTGTGAGAGAGAGAGAATGCACGTATGTGAGAGAGAGAATGCGTGTGTGCGAGAGAGAGAGAATGCACGTATGTGAGAGAGAGAAGCGTGTGTGCAAGAGAGAGAATGCATGTATGTGAGAGAGAGAATGCGTGTGTGCGAGAGAGAGAGAATGCACGTATGTGAGAGAGAGAATGCGTGTGTGCGAGAGAGAGAGAATGCACGTATGTGAGAGAGAGAATGCGTGTGTGCGAGAGAGAGAATGCACGTATGTGAGAGAGAGAATGCGTGTGTGCGAGAGAGAGAATGCGTGTGTGCGAGTGAGAGAATGCGCGTATGTGAGAGAGAACGAGTTTGCAAGAGAGAGAATGTGTGTGTGAGAAAGAATGCGTGTGCAAGAGAGAGCGAGAATGCGTGTGTGAGAGAGAGAGAATGAGTGTGAGAGAGAATGCGTCTGTGAGAGAGAGAGAGAATGCACGTGTGAGAGAGAGAATGAGTGTGGGAGAGAGAGAGCGAATGCGTGAGTGAGAGAGAGAATGAGTGTGTGAGAGAGAGAATGAGTGTGCAAGAGAGAGAATGGGTGCGTGAGAGAGAGAATGAGTGTTTGAGAGAGAATGTGTGCGTGAGAGAGAGAATGAGTATGGGAGAGAGAGAGCGCGAATGCGTGAGTGAGAGAAAATGAGTGTGCGAGAGAGAGAATGAGTTTGCGAGAGAGAGAATGAGTGTGTGAGAGAATGCGTGCGTGAGAGAGAGAGAGAATGCACGCGTGAGAGAGAGAGCGAATGCATGAGTGAGAGAGAAAATGTGTGTGTGTGAGAGAGAGAGAATGCGTGTATGAGAGAGAGAATAAGTGTGTGAGAGAGAATGCGTGCGTGAGAGAGAGAATGAGTGTGAAAGAGAATGTGTCTGTGAGAGAGCGAATGTGTGTGAAAGAGAATGTGTCTGTGAGAGAGAATGCGCGCGTGAGAGAGAGAATGAGTATGGGAGAGAGAGAAGCGTGTGTGCAAGAGAGAGAATGCACGTATGTGAGAGAGAGAATGCATGTGTGCGAGAGAGAGAGAATGCACGTATGTGAGAGAGAGAATGCGTGTGTGCGAGAGAGAGAGAATGCACGTATGTGAGAGAGAGAATGCGTGTGTGTGAGAGAGAGAATGCACGTATGTGAGAGAGAGAATGCGTGTGTGCGAGAGAGAGAATGCGTGTGTGCGAGAGAGAGAATGCGCGTATGTGAGAGAGAACGAGTTTGCAAGAGAGAGAATGTGTGTGTGAGAAAGAATGCGTGTGCGTGAGAGAGCGAGAATGCGTGTGAGAGAGAGAGAATGAGTGTGAGAGAGAATGCGTCTGTGAGAGAGAGAGAGAATGCACGCGTGAGAGAGAGAATGAGTGTGGGAGAGAGAGAGTGAATGCGTGAGTGAGAGAGAGAATGGGTGCGTGAGAGAGAGAATGAGTGTTTGAGAGAGAATGTGTGCGTGAGAGAGAGAATGAGTATGGGAGAGAGAGAGCGCGAATGCGTGAGTGA